>NC_046665.1:122288721-122293796 GCF_010883055.1 Belonocnema kinseyi | reverse complement strand
TGAACTCGTTTTTTTCCATTTTTCTTAACGAACAATTTTTTTTTTCAATTGGTTATAAAAACACGTGAACTCAGAAGATGTGGACTGTGACTGCACCATATACCTAGTCGGGAGTGGTGCTGACTGAAAACAGATGATTTGGAGCAATTCGCGCGCCATCTGTTGGTCATTCTAAGGACTTATTGAACTACCCTCGTAATTAGATTTCAATCCCTTTTAGAGCCGATTGGAGGTGCCAGACGTAACCTCCAATAAATTAAAAACACAAGTTTTGTTTGAAGCATTAGAAGGCGGTTACAAAAGCATGACATTTACAAAATCTAGTAGGATTGTATACAAAAATATATCTCCTTATAGTAAAATGTGCGCTTTTTTGAAATATTAATTACAAAAATATAAAACCATGATAAAAAATTCAAAAAACTATTTTTCACTAGAACCTTTTGTGTGGAAATTAATCCTGACATCGTATAATTACCGATGTTTTGTTTTAAAAGGCTTTTTACCTCATTACTATTCGAACAACAGTAAATAAACTTAGCTAAATTAAAAGGTATTAAAATGTTCTATTTCTTGGCTGTTTGTGGTATCCAAAAGTATTCAGAAAAATATTGTCAGTGCTAGCTACAGAAAGGGATTCAATTCAAGAGATAACTTTAACTGCTCTGGAGATTCAAAACGGGAGGACAAAAACCGGATCCAGAAGTATCCAATATTTCTCACGTAACCACTTGATGAATAAAATTTTGCAATACTTTTTAATTCAAGCCTTTTCATCGGGTAATGATTTCATCACTGCCCAGTGGCACACCGTTTGGCGACGTCGTTGCGACATCGTTACGACATCGCTTCGACAACTTTACGACATCCTATGTCCATGTCGTTAAGGTGTCTTTACGAAATCGTAAATGAGTCGTATGATCTGACGATGTCTTTACGATATCGCAAAGACACCGAAACGACATGGGCATAGGATGCCGTAAGGTTGTCGTAAAGATGCCTTAACTATGTCGTAAAGACGTCGCCAAATTTTATGCCCACTGGGTGAAGTTGTATTTCATGTAACGCTGTGCTTAAAAAACACTCATTGTCTCCAATTCAACTCCTTTGAATCTTTTGAGGAAGTAAAAAAATAAGACTTAAACATGTGACATTTTTATTCTTTTCACAACATTGAGAAATTCACATTATTTTACAAGCCGAAAACACACATTTTATTACAGGCTCGTAAAATTGTTGAGCTGTACCCTATTCTCTAGGCACTGCAGTATGAATATCGGATGTCGGCCAGAAAGTCTCAAAGAAATGGAAACTGTTGTTTTCTTCCTGCGTTATTGGAATTCGTGTCTCCATGTTATTTAGGCTTACTTTAACCCTCACGCAAACATGCGGTGCCCTAGTATTGTGAGTGCAATCCACAAATGGCACCAAGTGATTGCCTGCATCCCCAGGTATGAACAATCCAATCAGGAATCCATTTCTTACTGCCACACTATATACTCCCATATATGTAAATGCATTTACAGGTACAACTCTTGAAGTACGAAGTTGGGCAAAATGAACATTTGGTCGATAGGGAGCCGGGTCAAGTTGATTAATATTCACTTGAGAACCACTGGGCTCATTGGGAGTTCCATTCTCATCCACCCGAAATAATTCTAAAACAAGACAACACAATATTCATAGCGTCAGTAATTAATGAAGATATAATCAAGATTACCCCCTTGGGCACAAAATTTGGCGACGTCTTTACGACATCGTTACGACATCTTTACGACATCTTTAGGACATCTGTACGACATCGTTAGGACATCTTTACGACAACTTTACGACGTCCTATGTCCATGTCGTTAAGTTATCTTTACGATATCGTAAATGAGTCGTATGATCTGACGATGTCTTTACAATATCGCAAAGACACCGAAACGACATGGATATAGGATGTCGCAAAGTTGTCGTAAAGATGTCGTAACGATGTTGTAAAGACGTCGCCAAATTTTGTGCCCACTGGGAGGTTTTTTTGAGTAATGAGAGGATTCTTTACCGACAAGGAGATGGTTTAAAGGGAACACTGATTGGCAAGGGTGAAAGAAAGTTATCAAGATCACAGAAAAAACATAATTTAAATTTTCTTGCATGTAAAGCTTCCCTCTGTTAAAGTTTACATACTATTTGGCGAAATTTTATCCTACAATAGAATAAAAGCCGTCGTCTGGTACGACATCCTTAGCAGCAATGGGAAAATGGGAAAGTATGAGTGAATCCGAGCTGTAAATCGGGACAGCAGATTTAAAACAACTAAGAAAAGAGAAAAGTTAGAATTCGTTGCGGCTAAAACTTGCAAACGGTTAAAAATTAAACACATTTCGGCGAAAGTATCACTGAGGTTAGGAGAATAATTCTGATATCGTCTACAGCGTCACGATGAAGTGAGCAAATTTCGGTAACACATGTACACACGGTGTGCCCAGTCTAATGTATTGGGTGGAGGTACTTATAGATTGTGGCAAAATATGAGATCAGCGCCACCTAGGAAACGTAGTCAGAACTATTGTCTACGGCCACGCCCCCCCCCCCCTCTTACCTTCTCACCCTAATTTTTAAGTTATGTTGACTTCTCTTTCTGAAATAAATACATGAATAATAATAAGCAATAAAACAAACCAAAAATCAAACAAAATAAAATCTATCATCGATCAAATGCAGTAAAATGTTTAGGTCTGTTGCAATCGATCTATCGTAGAAAGATTCAAACAAACTTTAAAGTTTGATTGTTCGTTGTATCACAAATGATTCCAACAGGCTTTAACATTTTATTGCATTTGATCGATGATCGATTTGATTTGGTTCCATTTGTAGTTTGTGTTATCGGTGAAAATCCATTGTGAATCTAAGTTCATCACGCAAAAAAAATATAATTCTTGCAGCTACAGTGAACTTGAGCAGACATGAGCAGACGATAGAACTTCTATCGTCTGCTCAAGTTCATTTCGAATTCTGAATTCACCCGAGCGCCACCTAGGGGACGTAGAAATTACTATAATCCGTTCACCACTCTTCTATGGGAGTGGGCATACCGTGCATGTACAATCAGCAACAGAAAACACGAAAAAATAATTTGTTCTTACTGATATATCTCTTCAGAAATCAATTAGATTATTGTTGAGGCATTATAACTTATTTAATATCATTTAGTAAAAAGCGCAAAAAGCAACTGATTAACTGACATGTGGGAATCCCCAGTTAGAGTTCTTAAATTCCTAAGAATTTAAGTTCAGGTTATATAACCGAGAATATGGCAGAATTTAGGAGAATATAAAAGAATTTTAGGGAATGTAAGAATTTATGATTTTTATCAATATTTTTATTGTTCAGGTTATATCAGCGGTTAAATATAAATGATTTTCTAGCTCAGACATATTCAGGAATCACAGTTATTCATATACATATTTAAAATTTTCAAATATATTAATTTATTTAAAAAAAAAAAAAGTTTTTTCTACTTTAAAAGATAACTCTTTAACAAAATGATTGAATTTTTAACATAATAGTTGCATATTTCACCGAAAAAGACAAATCGCCAACGAAAAAGTGTCATAGTTTATAATTAAACAAAAAAAGAATTAAATTTATACAACCAAAGAAAAGAATTTTTAAACCAAAAAGACGAATTTCCAACAAATAAAGATTTTTCACTCAAAAAATAAATAAAAGTTTACCTAAATTATTGAACTTTCAAACCAGAAGACAAATTTTCATTACAAAAATTCACTTTTCAAACAAAAAATATGACTGTTCAAGAAAAAATTAATTTTCCACGAAACTGATGCATTTTCGCGACAAAAAGGAAATTTCAAACTATAAAATAATTTTCTTACGAAAAAACGCGAATTTGTAACTAGAATATCAATCTTGAAAAATTAATTCTAAACCAAAAAAAAAAGAAGTATTTTCCACTAAATAGTTAAATTTGCAACCAGACATAAGACTTCGATAAAAAATTTCACAATTTAGTTTAAATTTGACCCAAGTAGTTGAATTTTCAATTAAAAAAGATTGATTTATAACAAGATAATTAAACTTTTAATCAACGAGATAACTTTTCAACTTAAAATAGAAATCTTTAACAAAAAAAGTGATTTCTTAAAAAAGCGAGTCAACCAAATGTTTTAAACAAATTAGTTGAATTATCAAGCAAAGAAGAACTATTTTTAACCAAAAAATTGCATTTTAATACAAAAAATTTAATTTCGTCTACAAAACATCTGAAGTTTTAAATCAAAAAGATCAATTTTCAAAAAAATAGTTCAATTTTATGTTAAATAAGATTTTATTCGAGTTTTCGCGATTAAACTATAAATTTTTCAACAAGAAATAATTTTCTACGAAAAAAATTGAATTTTCGATCGAAAAAGACGATTTTTTAACAGAAAAGGATGGCTTTTTAACAAAATTGTTGAAATCTCTAGCAAATAGTTGCATTTTTATCGAAAAATATTAAATTTATCTTAAAGCAACAGAATTTCTTTTGAACTGAAAATGTAACTATTGTTCCAGTTGAATATTCCATAATTTCAGGTGAAAATTCATCTCTTTGATTAAAAAAGTATTTTTTTACTCAAAATTAATTTATTCAATTTTTGATTATAAAATGAAGATCTTTTTTATTTAAAAATTCGTTTTTTTGTTGAAAAATTATTTTTCAACTTAAACCGTAATTATTTCAGTTTTTGTTGACAATGTATCTTTTTCTGGTAAAACTTAATTTTTGTTGTTGAAAATTCAACTATCTCAGTTGAAGATTCATTGTTTTAGTTGAAAACTTATCTTTTTGCATAATATTCAACTACTCTTCCAGTTGAAGATTCATAATTTATGTTGAAAATTCATCATTTGGGATAAAAAAAATGTGCATTTCAAAATGTACCTTTTTGTTTGAAAATTAATCTATTTTTTTTTAATTCATCTCTAGCAAATACGAGGATAGTTCAATAAGTCCTTAGAATGAAGTATAAAAACAATTTTTTTTGGGTAAATTTTTTTTTATTTTTCAACATAATCTCCTTGGAGCTCTA
>NC_046665.1:122268458-122288621 GCF_010883055.1 Belonocnema kinseyi | reverse complement strand
TCTACAGGCCTTCCTGAACGTGGTTCGTCACTTATTGATGTACGACCACGCTTAAATTCACTTACCCAGTTATAAACCGTTGCTAAGGCAGGGGCAGATGTGCGATGAACTGAGTCCAATTCATTTTTTATCTCATATGGTGTTAAACCCTTTAAATGAAAATGTTTGATTATCGCTCTGAACTCGTTTTTTTTCCATTTTTCTTAACGACCAATTTTTTTTTTCAATTGGTTATAAAAACACGTAAACTCAGAAGATGTGGACTGTGACTGCACCATATATCTAGTCGGGAGTGGTGCTGACTGAAAACAGATGATTTGGAGGGATTCGCGCGCCATATGTTGGTTATTCTAAGGACTTATTGAACTACCCTCGTAGTTGCATTTTTATTTTAAAAAATGAAATTTATCGTGAAGCAAAAGAATTTTTTTACAAAAAAAGTTGAGTTTTCATCCAAAAAAGATTCCAGTTGACTCAGTAACATCAAAAATTGAATTTTTGTAACAAAAAAAAAGTTTCTATGAAAAAAAATTGAATTTTTAATCCAAAGAGACGAACTTTTTCAACCAAAAAGGATGAATTTTTAACACTATATTAAAATTCTCTACCAACTTGTTGCATTTTTATCCAAAAAAGATCAATTTTGTACAAAAATAAAAAAGGAATTTGTAAAAAAAAATTTTTGTAAGTGAAACTTTCATTCAGGAAATATTTCAGTTCACTTTTCAACACCAAAATATAAATTTTAAACAAAAAGTAGATTTTCTACAAAATAGTACAGTTTTCAAAAAAATAGTATGATAACTTAATTTGTAACAAAACAGTTGCATTTTCATCAATAAAATAGATGAATTTTCAACCGAAAATTTAACGAAAAAATGCAATTTTCTATTAATTAAAATAAATTCTGAGATTCTCATAAATTCTCAGAGAATTTATTTCTTTGTTATATTCTCGATAATATTCTCATTCTTGTTACCGTTCTGAAAGTAATATAACCGGCTCAGAACTCTATCCCCAGTTAGCTCCTATTTAATGAAGTGAAACGGCAATAGATAGCGCTGGCATCGCAATTCTATGGGTTTTTATGGTATTGTGTGGATTTCTAGGCCCATTTCCTAGTAATTATATACTCTACCATGTGAGGATGTTATGCATTTATCTCACTCTAGATTTTCTCTGTCTTACCGTCGGGTGGAAAATTTAGAGTGAGATAAATGCATAGCATCGCCTAATGGTAGAGTGAGAGGAAGATACATTCTTCTTCTGCATGCGACAGGCGTGTAAATACACCATCAGTCAAGTTATTATAATAAGGACCCACCGCTTAATTTCTCCATCTAAGGCGGCAAAAGTAAGGAATTTTAAAATGTAAAATGTAACAATGAAAATTTCTTGTACTTTTAAGGTGTAGAAATATTTGCATCCTAAAATAATGTATTATAATAATGTTGAAGATCGCTAAAAGAAAACACGGATTAATTATAATTTCATAACCTTTTCATAACCTATTTCTGCGGACAAAAATTGACATACCTGTGTCAAATAAAATGAAATTGAAGTCAAGTGGAAAAGTTCTGCATAAAGAAAATTATATAATGCAGTGAAGGTTGGACCGGAGAAAACCGGGAAATGACAGTAAATTTATTTTTTGACCGGGCATTTGACAAAATTTTTAGAATAAAAATTTTGTTCAACTTTAATTTCAACTGTTTTAAAATAATTTCCTAAATTTAGATTTTTATAAATTATTATATCATTTAGTTTAGAATGCTTAATTCGAAAATCTTTCACTTCAAAAATTTTCCATTTTATATTTTTAATTTTTCAGCATATATTTTTATTTAAATAATTTTAAAATGCAGTTTTAAAGGTTGAAGAAATTAAAAATTTGAAGTTTGTAAAACCGAAGATTTTTTTATAAAAAACAGGGTGGCCGCTGGACCGGAAAACCGGGAATTTTAAGAATTTTCAGAAGACACATCTGCCCAAGTTCGATTTGAACCTTTTTTAAAATAATTAAAGTGCAGTTTTGAGGATTTAAAGATTAAAAATTAAAAGCATTTGAAGTTGAAATTTTTTTGATAAAAAACAGTTTTATTTTATCATTTTTATCATTTTTATGCCATTTAATTTGAAATTTCTTAATGTAAAAAAAGAATCAGTATTTAATATTCAGCAATATAAAACTTGAAATTATTTCAAGTAAGTTAAGCGAAGTGTGTTAACATTTTTTTCAGAATAATTTTCCAAAGTGAAAAATCATTTTCAGTTATCCTAAGAATCTTAAGAACATATTTTTCAGTATAATTTTCCAAAGTGAAAAATCATTTTCAATTTTCCTAAGAATCTTAAGAAAATTTTTATTCTTATGTAGTCTTTCACAATTCTTTAATAAATTCTATATTTTTTGTTTGAAATTATTTCAAGTTCTAAATTTAATTCGAATCTTTTTAAAACTTCTGGATATCTCTCAATATTACTCTAATATTTTTACAAATAATAAGTGCTCTTTTGTTAATTATAAATTCAAATATAATTTTTTTTTTTAATTTGCAGGGTTTTCTAAAAGTTATAGAAAAAATTCAATTTATTTTAAAATATAATTTAAAGTTCTGATAAAAAATTCAAAAATGATTTTGAATTAGGAAAAATTTAAAACCAGTTCTAGATTTTTCAACAAAATTTTAAAGCTTTTGGAGGATGCCTAGACTATTTAAAATTAAAATAATTTAACTTCTAATTTAAGAAATTTTAGTTTAAAAAATTATTTTTCAATTTTTAATGTTTCTAGCTTAAAATTACTGAAAATAACATAATTTTGTAAATTTGTTGTTTATTCTTTATTACTTTAGATGGAAAAATGTTTAGAATAGTTTTATTTTTTTAAATTTAATTGGACGTGAAAAAGGTTTCCGAACCGGGAAGAAACCGGGAAATAACTGAGAATTTTTTTCTTCGATTAAAACGGCCAACCTATTGCAGTGCCCATGACATAAGAAATGATAATTATCATGTTTTATTTATTTAAAAACACTTCCATAATTTGGAGGCCGATGTGATAGAAGGATATTCAATATATTCAATATTTATTTATAATTATCGATATTCTTGTTCTTTATTGTTTTTGACCATTTGTGTTACGTTTGTAATATAATTAATATATTAAGGGTGGAAAGGGAGAAGGTGGCAAGTGACATTTTTTTTAAAATAGGCTTTTTTTGTTACAAAATACTAAAGAATTATAATACACATCGAGGTAAAAGGATTGTTTCAAAATCGTATCTTCAAATTAGATTTTTACCTCCATTAAAAATACAAACTTTTATGATGGATCTATTTCTAATGACATTCACCAAAATATCTCGAGTGGTCTCACCATCTAAAAAGTGATCATTATTTTTTTTTAATTCAGATGATTTTCAGAGACCAAAAAAATATAACCTCAAAAGTAAAACTCAGTTTTCTTCGAACTAAATGACTTTTTTATTCAACTTTTTCTCCTTATATTTAGTAACTCTAAGTATCTCTGGGATGGTACATACATTTATTTGTATTGAGTATTTCATTTCGTATCACTATCTCGAGCCGAATAAGATAGTATAAAAAAAAGTATTAACCCGATTCAGACGCGAATTTTTTTTTTTTGTAAATGGTGATATGAATTTGACGCAAATTTTTTCTGTTGTCAGGCACAATTTTCATTTTTTCAGTTACTCCCTCTTGCCTTTCCACTTTTTAGATATAATATGAAATCACATTGTATCACATTAAAAATCTCTCTTATTCTTAGCCGACTCTTCAAAATTACAATAAATAATGTTCGCGGTACAGTCTTACGCGCCAAACTCAAACTGCGCGGTCAAACTAACAAAATGGTGGAATTAACCGTTTGCGTGACTTGAACGAAACAGGGCCCTCAAGTGGCTAGAACATGCATTTATTAGATCATGGAATTGCCTGTTCGTCGGGCGAGAACTCGGTTCTGCCATAGACTATACTATCGTCGCACGGATGGAAACTCACTATGTCACCATGAACTATAGAGTGGTCATGTAGAGTCGAAACTCAAAATATAAACTGGTGAAACGTTAGAGAGCCTACAATTCTAACTACATCGCGAATAAAAATGGAGTGATTATGAGGTGAAAGATCATCCAGGCACGCTTAAAAATTGGAAATTATTTGCGATTCACGTAAAGTTTATCCAGCAAGGTTAATTTTTCTTGCGGTGAATCTTTCACCCGGATTCGATGTAAGTTTTATCTTTCGTTTCTTCTGTGATGGTTTACCCATGCTGAGGGAATGAAAGAAGAAAGATTGAAAAACAAGTTATATCTAGAGATCCTCTAGAGAGAGTTGAGACGCAGACAGCCTCACACAGGCTTGGATCCAATTGCGAGCGATTGAAAATAATATCTAATCGATCTGAATGGTGTTTCTTAAAAAAATGGAGTTTTCCCACAAAAAAAAATGAATTTTTAACCAAATTGTTGAATTTCTAACGATAAAGATGAATTTCCAACCAAGAAGATTATTTTTGTACCAAAAATACGAATTTTCAACTAAATAAATAAATTTTTAGTAACAGAAATAAATTTTTAACGAAAGTGATGAATATTTCACCAAACAAATGAATTTTTAAACAAGATATTGAATTTTTAATTGCAAAGTTGAATTAATAACCAGAAAGATGAATTTTCAACGACAAACATAAGTTTTCTACAAAATCTAAAAATTTTTAACCAAATAGTTGAATTTACAACTAAAAAAAGGGTTAGCATTCAACCAAAAATTAAATATGTTTATTTTTAATTCTGGAAATTATTTTCAACGAACAAACGAATTTTTAATTAAGAATATTAATGTTTCACCAAGAAGGAAGAATTTTCAACTAAGCATGTATATGAATTTTCATCGAAAGAATTAAATTTTCAAAACGCATATTTTATATCAAACACGAAATAGTTAAACATTCAGGTAAAAAATTTTCAAAAAAACAAGTCGAATTTTCAAGATAGTAAAACAATTTTCAACCACTAAAATAATAAATTCCTACTGAAATAATTAACTTTCGATCAAATACATCAGTTTTTAATTAAATAGTTCATATTTCAAACCATAAAAGATTACTTTTTAACCAAATGTCGAATAAAGAAAGATTGATTTTTGGTGAAACAAAGAACAAGTTTTTAACAAAATATTGTAACCAAGAAGATTATTTTAGACTAAAAAACAGTCATTTAAACAAGATACATGAATTTTCAGCTAAAAACGATAAATTTAGAACTAAAAATGGAACCGTTAAATTTTCAATTGAAAGAATTAATTTTCAAGTCAAAAAATCATTTTCCAACAATATAAGTAAATTTTCAAGCAAAGAAATTAAATAAATAACAAGAAGATGAATTTTCAACAGAAAAGATAAATTTTCTTCTAAAAACTAACTTTTAAACACAAAATGAAATGGTATATTTTTTCAAACCATATATAGTTTCTTATATTTTATGCAGTTTTGAGATTTTTATATTTCATGTTATATTCTTTCTCATTTAATTCTTCAAAATTGTAAGTTGATTGTAAAATTTAGTTTGAAAATCGCGCTTTTCATCACTTCTGGTTCCGGTGTAATCGTAGTTGGTTAAAAAGTCAATCTTCATGATTAAAAATTTAACTATTTGCTTCAAAGTTGGTGTATTTTGTTGAGAATTCATCTTTTTTTGTATATAGTTCATCGTGTTCCCAATTAAAAATTTAAATGTTTGGTTCACAATATTTTCTGCATTTTTATAAAAATTCTTCTTTTTTTATTGTTGCCGAAAATTGAATTTTTTTGTTAAAAATTTAATTGTCGTGTAGAAAAATAAACCATCTTTGATTAAGAATAAAAGTATTTTTCATTTAAAATGTTAACTTGTCTTTGGTTTGCTAAAAATTAATTTTTAAACTGAAAATTCAGAATTTTTTGTTACCATTCCACTTTTTGGATGCAAATGTACTTCTTTGTTAAAAATTCACGTTTTTGAGTTGAAAATTCAATTATTTTGTAGAAAACTCGTTTTTTAGCTAAAAAATTCCACAGTTTAGTACAAAATTTAACTTTTTAGTAACAAATTCAACTAATTGGTGGAAATTTAGTTTTTGGTATGAAAATGACTTTTTTCGTTTTCAATGAAAACTTTACCATGGCAATTAGGGTTCAAATTAATATGTTTTTGATTAAGAATTCAGATTTTTGTTCCAAAATGTATTTAATTTATTTGAAATTCATTTATTTAGTACAGGCTTAACCATTTTGTTTAAAAATTCCACTATTTGCTTCAAAATTTTATTATTATGTTCAAAATAAATCTTTTCGGTAGAAAATTCAAGTATTTGGTTTAAAGTTGATGTATTTTCTTGAAAATTCATCTCGCTTGGTATAAAATTAATGTTAGTTCCGGTTGAAATTTTAACTGTTTTGTTTATAATAATTTACATATTTTGTTTGAAATTCTTTTTTCCTTCTTGTCAAAAATTAATTTTTTTGTTAAAAAAATTCAATTTTTTGGTAGAAAATTAAACTATTTTTGTTTTACAATACAAATATTTTTCAGATGAATTATTTTTTGGCGATAATTCATCTGTTCAGGTTAAAAACTCGTCTTTTGCTTGGTAAAAATAAATTTCGTTTACTGAAAATTCAGAATTTTTTTTTAATTCCACTGTTTTAGATTTGAAATTCAACTATTTGTTTGAAAGCTTATGTGATTTATTGAAAATTAGTGCAGCTTCAATTATTCTCTTTTAAATTGCACATTGGTTACTACACTCAGATAAATGTTTGTTAATTATACAGGGTGGACACGCTGGGGCTTACATACATGGCCTGTTGAATGCTACCCGAATTGCACAATAGCAGGGGAGAAGCCATTACACAGGGGTATTTTCATATTTCGCGCCTTTAAAGTTGCATTCGGATCGGCCATTCGGCCAAGTCCGTGCATCTTCGGATCAAGTTTATGAAAGTTTCCATGGTTGCGTTCGAAACTTCAAGCGGTTATGTTCAGATTCATCTGTTTGCCCTAGTCGCTGTCAGTAAATATAGGCAATGTCAATTTAAAGTTTACGCATGTAATATTTCATTCACTTTATTTAAAACATGTCCTATCTATTCATAACATACGTTTTTTAATGCAGTAAAAATAAGCGTTAAACACCATTCACTCTTCACCCACTGGAAGCGCAGAATATTATTATTATTTTATAGTATATGTCACTGAGCAGCTATTTTATAATGGTATTAGTAAAGAAAAAAAATTACGTTTACGTCTCAATTCACATGTCTCACTTCATTCTTAAATAAACACTGTTATTATTTGTAATTACAATATAACATAACCTATATTGTTTTGACACTTGTATCCGTTTGAAGTTTCAAACGCAACCGTGGAAACTATCATAAACTTGATCCGAAGATGCACGGACTTGACCGAATGGCCGATCCAAATGAAACTTTAAAGGCCCAAAATATGAAAATACACCTGTATAATGGCTTCTCCCCTGCTGTTGTGCAATTCGTGTAGCATTCAACTCGCCATGTATGTAAGCCCCAGCGTGTCCACCCTGTATAAGTAGTCCCTTTTTTGTAAATTTTTTAGAAACTATTAAAATTCTCTATAAAATGAGCATAGGATGAAGTGATTTTGATAATTATTTTAAAGAAAATGTTTCAAAAACAGTGAAAATTTTGATGTTTAATAAAATATTATAAAAACATCGGAAAGAATAAACCATTATTCTTACATTTTTCAACTGCAAAGTACAAAATGTTAATCTTGAAACCAAAAAATTGATAAAAATTTAAGTATTTTTTTCTGAAATATATTTTTTAGCAAATATTTGAAATATAAAGAAGTTTTAGATAATATTTAATTGAACATAATCTCATTTAAAGATTTAATTAATATATTGCCATAATATTTTTAATAATAGGAGATTTAATTAGTAATTTATTATTCCGAAATGAAAAATCCGATAAAAAACTGTTATCACTGTTTAAATGTTTTTCTTACAAATTCGAGTTATAATGCGGAACTTCACGCAATAATTTATCGCTACAATTATATGACGGTTGGTTTGCAAATATTTGAAATAACATGAGACACGTGATTTTATTATAGGCCACGTCACAGTCTCCTTTTGAACAAATAAAAAAGGTGTAATAAATTTTAAATAATTAATGCACATGGAAAAATTACAAAAATGTAGAGGAATCTTTTTAAACAGCACAGTTTGAAATTGGTTAATTTTTAACAGAATATTGTTTTCTTTTAACGAAATATTTGAATATTCAATAAAAAAAAACGCTATTCCAAAAAAATAGATAAATTTTTAATCCTAAAAAAAAATTTTTTAACAACAAAAAATTAATATCTAAGAGGACAGTTAAATTAACAACCAAATAGTTAAAGTCTTAAGCAAAAGAGACGATTAAAAAAAATTAGTTAGACTTTTAACCAAATAGTTAAATTTTCAAACTAAGAAGCAAAACTACCATAAAAGGGTAATTATCTACCAAATGATGAATTTTCAAACGGTTGAATTAAAAGAAAAAATACAGAATTTTTAACAATATTGTTGAATTTTCAATAAAAAGTTATCTTTTCTAATAAAAAAGATAAATTTTTATTTCTAAAAGAAGAATTTAAAAAAAGTTAATATCTAAAATGATAGTTAAATTAACAACCAAGTAGTTAGAGTCTCTAGCAACAAAGACGATTTTTAAAAACTAGTTAAACTTTTAACATAATAGTTAAATATTTAAACCAAGAAACTGACATTTTTCAAAGGCAGTTGAATTTTCAATAAAAATTTTAATTTTTAACTGCTAAAGATGTATTTTCACCCAAGAAAGATGCATTTTCTACCATGAAAGGTGAATTTTCTACAAAAAGATGAATTTTCATCTGGTTGAATCAAATGAAAAAGTATAGAATTTTTAACAGTATTGTTGAATTTTCAATAAAAAGAAAGCTTTTATAGCAAAAAAGATAAATCTTTATTCCGAAATAAATGTTTTAAAAAATGAATATCTGACAAATTATTGGAATTAACAATCAAGTAGTTAAAGTCTCAAGCAAAAAAGACGATTTTTAAAATATAGTTAAACTTTTAACCAAATAGTTAAATTTTCAAGCTGAGGAGCGGAAATTTTAGAAAAACAGTTGAATTTTCAAGAAAAAAAGTTCATTTTTAACCAAGGAGGATGAATTTTCAAACAAGAAAGATTAATTTTCTACCAAAATTCGAATTTAAAACCGGTTGAAACTAACGAAAAAATACAGAATTTTTATCAATATTGTTGAATTTTCAATAAAAAGAAAGCTTTTATAAAAAAAAACATTCATTTTCAATCCCACAAGAACTTAAAAAAAATTATAACAAATTAGTTAAATTGACAACCAAGTGGTTAAAGTCTTAAGCAAAAGAGACGATTTTTCAAAAAATACTTAAACTTTTAACCAAATAGTTAAATTTTCAATCCAAGAAGCGAAAATTTGTTAAGACCATTGAATTTTTAACAAAAAAGTTCATTTTGAACTAAGGAAGCTGAATTTTCTACTATAAGAGGTGAATTTTCTTCCTGAAGACTAATTTTCAACCGGTTGAATCAAATGAGAAAATACAGCATTCTTAACAAAATTGTTGAATTTTCAGTAAAAAGAAAGCTTTTCTAACAAAAAAATGAATTTTTAATCCTAAAAGAAGAATTTTCAACAACAAGAAATTAATATCGAACAAGACAGTTGAATTAAAAAATCAAGTAGTTAAATTTTAAACAAAATTGTTGAATTTTTAACGGTTTCTGTTAAACGAAAAAATAAATAATTTGTAACAAAATTGTTGAATCCTCAACCTAACAGATGATTTTCAACAAAAAGGTAAATATTTGAAGAAGAAGAAATGTTTAACAAAGTAGTTTATTTTTCAAGCAACTATTCGAATTAAAAAAATTTAATAATCAAAACAAATTTTTTAATTTTCCACTCACTAGTATGATTTTCCACACAAAAAATGAATTTTCTACCAAATAGTTAAATTTTCATAAAACGGTCTAATTGTTAATCAAATAGTTTAATTTTTCATTCAACTTTTCAGCTTTAAAGGCAAACGACGACTTTTCTAGAAAACAGTTCAATTTTCAACCCGAAAATATAAATTTGTTGAACTTTTAATTAGAAAATAATAACTTTTAATTCAGTGGGATGAATTCTCAACTAAAATGTTGAATCATTGAACTCAAAAACAAGAAGATGATTTTCAGAAAAAAAAATTGAATCTTTTCAAAAAAATTAATATTTAGCAAAGTAGTTTAACTTTCAACAAAGTATTTGTATTTTCAAGTAAATTGTTGGTTTTAAAACCAGTTTATTGCAGGTTATACATTTTTAACAAATTTAATGAACAAACAAAATTGTTTAATTTCCCACCCACAAATATGATTTTTCCACACTAAAATTACTATTCTACTAAATAGTTAATTTTTTATCAAAATTGTTTAATTGTTAATCAAACAGTTTATATTTTCATCCAATTGTTCAACTTTGAAGGAAAAAAGATGAATTTTCTAAAATATAGTTCAATTTTAAACCGAAAATATAAATTTTTAATTAATATGATGAATTTAAACAAATTAAAAAGCAATTTAACTTTACACCAAGTAGTTAATTTTTTTACCATAAGGACAAATTATCTACAAAATGAATGAATTTCGAGAAAAATAGTTGAACTTTTGACTGGAAAAGAATAATTGTTAATTAAGTAAGATGAATTTTCAACTAAAGTATTGCATTTTTAAAATCCATAAAATTAGTCGGCAACCTGAAAAATGATTTTTTAACCAAAAGGAATAATTTTCTAAAACTGAAATAGATTAACTGCCAACGAAAAAGATGAATCTTTAACCAAAAAAATTAATTTTCAAAACAGTAGTTTAAATTTCAACGAAATAATTCATTTTTCAACCAAATCGATAAAATGCGAAAAAAATATAATAGTAGACTTTTCAAGAAAAAATAGTTCTTAAAAAAAGAAAAAATGAGGGGATTAGGGAAGTGATTGTAAAATCTGAAATATGAAAGTGGTTTTATGAACTATTAATATAAATAAAATATTTATAAATATCAAATATAAAAAAATTAATTACAAATATTATAATTAACAATCTATTCCAAATATTATTTAAATTAATTAAAAATAAATTTTATAATATTTACCAACAAAATTGGAGAACACCGCCAGATTGAGGAACACGATACCAATAACTATTTTCATTTTTTCTTAATAAAGCAACCAACTTCTAATGAATTTCGACGTATAATTAATTAATATTTCAGAAAGTGTTCCATTATATACCCGCTATCGCTTTCGTAATTCGAAATGATTTTAAATATTTGTAAAACAAATTCGAGGAATGAAGCTTATTTGTCTGGCCTACTTACGACAATGTTTAATGTATTAGTTAATTAAACAATTTTTCGTTTAGCAAGAAAATTAAATTCAGATTTAAGAGGAATACGGTGTTTTTTTAAGAACCGACGTAATATGTGAATCATTAAACAATAAATTTCCACTAATTGGGTGACGATGGGTTATTAAATATTTTACATACACATAATATGAGATTTTTATATACGCTAATTTTTAGCCTGTCTTTGCCAATTAGCAAAACTGTAACAATTAAAAATAACTTATTTACAGTGAAAAATTAATGAACTATATCAAATTTTTTTTAATCATTTAAATAATTTTAAATCATTTTTGAAAGTCCTATAATTGCTTAGAATTAATAAACATTAAAGGTCCAAAATTACAAATCTTCGATTTTAAATGAATTTTTTTTATTAATAGAAATATTATTTATTACTATTTACAACTTAAAAAAGATTATATTATTGGAATATTTGAATTTTCTACAAAAAGAAATTTTTTGGACAAAATAGTTTAATCCTCAAACACATAGATGAATTTTCAATCAAAACAGATACATTTTAAACACAAAAGTTGAATTTTTAAATAAAAAATATTTTTTAAACCAAAAATAGAATATTCGAAATTTTCAGTTTGAAATTAATTTTCAACAAAATATTTGAATTTTCAATCAAAAAATATTGCAAATTTAAAGATTAAATTTTTTTTTTAATCTTTTAAAAGACCTTAAAATATTTTTAATCCATTCAAACCATTTAAAACTATCAGAGCTCTTAACAATTTCACGGAATTTTTTAAAACACCCTAAAATCTTCCGAATTTTTTACAATCACCTCAAACTATTAAAATCTATTAAAAATTCTTTGGAATCTTTTAAAATACACTTAGATATTTCAAATCCTTTAAAATTTTTTTTGCAATTCATTGGAGTTTTTAAAAATATTTTTAAATATTTCAAATTCTTTGACATATTTTAAAATCTCTTGAAATTTTGCAAAGCTCTTGACATTTTTTTGAAATGTAAAAAAGAAACCTAAAATATTTTAAATTTTCTGGAATCCATTAAAATTTTTTAAAGACATTAAACATTTCTTGTTCTCTTTTAAAACAACCTCAAAATATTTTAATCCATTGAAATAAATCGAAACTTTTTAGAGCTCTTAAAAATTTCTCTTAAAAAATTAATGAAACAATTTTTTAGCTTTCTGAATTAAAAAAAAATGTATTTAAATAGTTTAGTTCACAACTAATAATAATAATTTTAAACCAAAAAGTTCATTTTCAGTAGCTTGAAACCAAGAATTTAACAATTTTGTAAAAAAAATGAAACTGATTCGAATTAGTTTCATTTTCTGCAAAATTGTTGAATTTTCAAGCCAAATAGAAGAATTTTCTAAAAAAAAAAGATCAATTTTCAACTAAAATGAATTTTTAACAAAATATGTGAATCCTCAATCAAAAAAGATTTAAAATTTTTTGTAATCTTTTGAATTACCTTACAATATTTTTAATGTATTCAAACCTTTAAAAACTATTTAGAACACGAGAAAATTTCTCGAAATTCTTTTAAAATACCCTAAAATCTTTCAAATTCTTTAGAATCACCTCAAATTAATCATATCTAATAAATATTCATTGGAATCTTTTAAAATACACTTCGATAATTCAAATTCTTTAAAATGTTTAGCAATTCATTGCAGTTTCTAAAGATATCCTTAAATATTTCAAATCCTTCGACATATTTTGAAATTCCTTGAAACTTTGCAAAGCTCTAGGAAATTTTTTGAAATTCTCGAAAGTATCCTAAAAACTTTCTAATTCTCTGGAATCCTTAAAATTTTGAAAATATATGAAACATTTCCCTTGGTCTTTTAAAAGATCCTAAAAAAAATGTAAATCTACTGAAATTATTTGAGATTTTTTAAAGCTTTTGAAAATTTCGCTTGGAAAAATGATACAAAAAAAATGTTAGCCTTTCGAATTAAACCAAAAAAGATACATTTTTAATTAACTATTAATATTTACAACTAAAAATATTAATTTTTTACCAATAAGTGTATGTTGAAAACAGCAATTTAACAATTTTATAAAAAAAAGAAACTAATTGGAATTAGTTTCATTTTCTGCAACATTTTTTAATTTTTAAGCCAAATAGAACAATTTTCTACAAAAAAAAATCAGTTTTCAACAAAAAATGGATTTTAAACAAAATATTTGAATTTTCAATCAAAAAAGAAACAAATTCAAAGATAAAATTTTTTTCGTAATCTTTTAAAAAACCTAAAATATTCTTAATCCATTCAAACATTTCAATACTATTCAGAGCTTTTAACAATTTCTTGAAATTCTTTAAAACACCCTAAAATCTTTCGAATTTTTTAGCATGACCTCAAATTATTAAAATCTGTTAAAAACTCCTTGTCATCTTCTAAATGTTTTTCAATCGATTGCAGTTTTTAAAGATGTCCTAAAATATTTCAAATCCTTAGACATATTTGGAAATCCCTGAATAACTTTGCAAGGTTCTTGAAAATTTTGAAAAATGCCCTCAAATGTTTAAAATTCTCTGGAATCCCTTAAATTTTCAAAATTTATTAAAACTTTATTGTAGTCTTTTGAAACACCCTAAAATATTTTAAATCCATTGAAATTATTCGAAACTTTTAAGAACTCTTGAAAATTTCTCTCAAAAAATTAATAAAACAAATTTTTTAGCCTTTTGAATCAAACCAAAAAAGATCCATTTTCATTCAAGCAGTTTAATTAACAACTAACAATATGAATTTTAAACCAAAAAGTTTATTTTCAACTGGTTGAAACCAACAATTCAACAGTTTTGTAGAAAATGAAACTAGTATTTTTTATTTTCCTAATTATTTCCTATTTATTTATTTAATTTAATATTTATTTTATTTTGCTTTAAACTGAATCCTTTTAATTCCGAAATCAAATCTTGTATTTTAATGAAAGTTACAAATGATTGAAAACTCGATTAGGATTTAAATTAAAAATAAAATAAATTAAGGGTAAATCAAAATGTAAAACAAAATTTAAATTTAAATTTGAATAGAAATTAAAATTAAATTTAAACAGCATGAAGATTGATGTAGCTGTTTTTAATTTTTTCCACCTATGATTATTAATTGTATTTTTTAGTATTTTAATTTGAAAACCCTATTCTAATATCATAATCACGAAATACAAATAAGAACAGTGAAAACATTGTGTGCGAAATCTCGTAATTACAATTTTTCAAGAAACAGATTGAGAGTCTCATAAATCAACTAGAAATATGGCATTAACAAAAAAACCCCACTTTAAACTTATTTCTGTAAATAAATAATAATATGTCCATTCTTTATTCTACAGGTACTTGAAATAAAAAATTTGAGCTTTCTCTTCAAGCAATCAAAATGTAAAAAAAATACCTAGATTCTAGAATAGATTAATATTTTACCAAAAAGAGCGAATTTCAAATAAAGTACACATAATAGTCTACAATATAGTTGAATTTCTAAACTAAAAATATCATTTTTAACTTAAATTGGTATACTTAGATAAACGCTTCTTTTCGGCCATCTGGCCTTAAAAAATTAACTTGCTTACACTTTCATTTTTTACAGAATTTTCTCACAACTTCCTCTTAAGAATTACCATTCATCCACACCTCATACCTAATCTGCTCGCTTTTATAGCCTTGCCTTCCTTGCTTCGCCTCGCCTCGCTTCGCACGCGTGTAGCTATTTTCTCGCCATGTCTCTACTATTTACAATATTAAAAGTTTTCTTACACCTGTTGCTTTTCCTATTTACAATCTTTCCTTCTCCATTCCTCTTCCTCCTTCCTTCTCTTCTCCTCCATCTTACCCAACACCCCCTTCACCCATGCTACTGCTTTTTGTCCCCCCTTTCGTGCAACAATACCTCCGTGCTTATCCCACTCCTTTTCACCTCTTCATACTCCTCCAACCAGTGCTCCACTTTTGTCTCCCCCTTCCCGCACAATTCACACATTCTCTTCTCTCTAGAAAGCCACAACCTATTAAAATCCTGCATGCAACCGCATTTCATTCTCGTTATAAGTTCCTGACTTCCTTACTCTCCTTCCTCACACAAATATTGCGCTCTTTCCCTTGGCATAATCTACATATGGTTCCCGTTAAACCTTGACTTTCTTATTCTCTCCTCACCTTCTGCCTTCTCTTTCTCCATGTCATACTTTTGAACTCATATACCTTTCATCCTTGCTCGTACATCCTTTTCACGTTATCAATCTGCAATTCATTCGTTCTAAAATACCTTTCCATTTGCAACAACCTCCCCCTACACACCGAAGAGAACGCACCATTTAGATCTACAAAAAACGCGTACACTTTGGCATCCTTTTAGGTTAGTTCTCTATCCACCACGTGCTGCAAGACGTAAATATTGTCAATAGTACTTCTTCATCCCTATAGCCAACCTTCATCTTCGGCAATATTCCTTTCCCCTTAACATCCTTCCGCAGCCTATCTGCCAACACCATCACGTATATTTTGTCCATACTTTTTTTATTACCCCCTTCAGTCTCTCCCTTACTTCTTGTGTGCCAAACAGCCACATTTTTTTTCTCTACCCCGTCCAGCCCTGCTGCCTTAGATTTTTTCAACTTCCTTATCTGTTTATCTATCTTCTCACGTATCCCCACCCTACGTTTCCTAAAACTAATAATCATCTTCCACACGTCCCTTCTGTCTTTACACTTCTGAAATTCTATTCCAGCTCTTTTTGCTTTTTTCTGCTCTTTCTTCTTACACATCACCCTAAATTCCTTCCTCATTTCTACGTACTATTTACTTTTCGCGGTTCCTTCCTTAAACTTTCTGTACTTCTTTTTCACCTTTCTCTTCATCATTTTACATTCTCTATCCAACCACGGCTTCACTGTTCCTTTCTTATTCTTCCTAAATACCTTCTTTTGCACACACCCTTTCACTTTCTCTTTAAGATCTTCCAGTATCTCGTCCACCGACTCCCCTTCAAAGCTAACGCTGTCCAACTGCTCCTGATACTTCTCTATCACCTATCTTGTTCATGACTCTCTCTCTCTCTCTCTCTCTCTCTCTCTCTCAAATAACAACCCTTCTTCCCCACCCTTGCTTTCAGCCACCCCCCTCCCCTAATCCATAAACTTAATGGCTGATGGTCTGATTGCACCCTCCCTTCCACTGCGAATTTCTCTATTGTCTTCGACCCTTGCATATTTATGACCACATAGTTTATCACCAATACCACTTGCCACCGCCGAGCCTCTGTCCTCCCTACAGTCTCTTAGAATCGCCCACTCTTTATTTATTATCGTATCCTTCAATTTTATTTCGGAGCTCTCCCTTTCCCGGTACAACCCCGTCCAAATTATCGCATTAACCCCCCCCCCCCAATACCACCATACCCTCATCTTTCTTCCTCGTAAGTCTTCAACCCTTTTTTTAACCTTTTCCCTCCCGTCCTTATTGTATACAGTCACAAACTTATACTCCAGAAATCCTCATCTTTCTTCTTTACCCCTGCTACGTTCCAGCACAGCACCTTAAACACTTCTCCACTCTGCCTCACTCTCACTACCCTACTTCCCACGAAACAAGTTCACCTGCACTTCCTTCAACAGCTCCTTCTCCTCGTCTCATACCCACATTTTTTCATCTATTTTTATTTTCTGATTCCCTACCTTCGCCGCTCTCCCTACACTCCTCTTCTTTCTAGCCCTGTCGTTGAGCATTTTCTGAACATCCCTTTCTTTCCCCGTCAAATCTTCAGCGACGAAAACCTTTTTGTCCTTTGTCCTATTTTTGTAAGTCATTACCCCAATTTTTTCTTCCTAGCTCTCTAATTCTACCACCGCCACTTTATTCTCCTTTCTCCCCTTCATTCTCACTTTCTCTACCTTGCCTTTAACGCACCTTCAACCCACTTGTACACTTCTTCCATTCCCGACCTGCCCTCCACCTTCTCAAGACTTTTTCCACCCTTTCCTTCCACACCCTGATATCTTCTTCCATCTCCTTGACTGTATCCTCTTTTTCCTTTCTTAGCGACACCACCTCCCTCTGCAATCCTTCTACTTTCGCCCTGAGCTACTTTACCTGCTTATCCCTTCTCTCATCTCTTACCCTCAGGTCCTCCCTCAACCCTATGACCGAGAGCCTCCTTCTCCATCAACCTCTCCATTTTAGGGATGGGGGGGGGGGGTAACCTACGTTTTTGTACGCTTTTTTTAAAGGGACTCTCTGGAGCGCTGTTCTCCGAACTCTCTTTGCTGTCCCCTTTCCTCTTCAAGAGATCCCCTCCCCCTCGCTTGCACTGGACGCTCTTTCCCTTGCCTTGTCGCTTTCTCCGCTTCGATTCTTCTCCCTCCCTGACGCGCCACTCGATACCGGGCCACGTATGGCTGACTATCGTGTCCTTCTGGAAATTGTGTCCCCGTCTAATTCACTACCAGCATTGCCAGTACTCTCGCTGACTACCTCCCGCTCTTCAATCGGTAACTGTAACCTACCCATAGAAAAAAGTATGCACTGCAGACAACAGATTTCTCTCAAGTCTGCTGTCGTTTACCGCCCTAAAATTTCCGTTTCTTTGCACTATTTCTCGCCTCACAGCCCCTGCAGACACCCTTTTCTCACCCCTAACATCCCCCAGAACTACGAAAACCACCCTTATCCACCATGAAGGCCTAAACTCCTGAACACAAAACTACCCGGCTCCCTTGCCATCCTAACCTCACTTTCCCTATTTAGCCCAATCCCACCCCACAACTACCTTGAAAATTAATTTTCAACTCCCCAATTCACCCCTTACAATCCTACTCACCTCCTAGACTTCCACCCTCACACTCCACTCACACCATCCACACAATCTCCGTAAAAACTCACCACCACCTGTCACTGCACACTTTCTTACTACCGCCACCAAAATGCAAGCGATTGATTAATTATTAATTAAAACTGATTAATTAATTATCAACTCATTTAACTGAATCTGACATTTACTGGAATTAATTTAACAGGTTATGATTAAATAAAATTTTCAAAAATGAAAGTTCAAATTTAAAAAATATATATTATTTACTTAACGGTTATATAATTGAATATTAAATATAATTTGTATGATAGAAGTTAATTACTATCTAAAGTACTGAAATTTCAATTAAATAATTTTTTCAAATGAATCTGATGTTGTGAAATGAGTATTTGAATTCAATTTTTCTAAATAAATTTTGATTTTTTCTCGGATAAGTATCAAAAGCTGCCAAGCAATCCAATTCTCAGAAATACAAGTAAAAATAACATGTTAATAATGTTTAAAATAGATCTTTTATTTATATTATTTATGTAGGTTTTTGTTATGTTGTGAAACGAGTATCGAAATTCTGATTTCTAAATGATCCGAATATATATTTTACTTTTTTCTGGAATATAGTTCAAAAGGTTATTAATGACCCAAATTCTAGTACTCAATGGATGCGTTCCACCGCTTGCGCCGCAGTATGCGCGATCGTCGTGGATCATGTGTAGTCGTCATCGTATGTGTTCGATGACGATTCCGCATGATCCATGACGATCGCGCATACTGTTACGCACGTTAATTTAGGGTGGAACGCACCCAATGACCGTCAAAACAACTGGAATAAAGATTCTACCAGCGCCGCCGCATTGCCATTTCCAAAGCGCTAGTGTAGCACGCGGATAAAATGGCAATTTCTTCGTCAACACTTCATTATATCAAACGTTCACTTAAATATAGCAGTTTTTATATTCCAATAGTCTTTACATGGCTCACGGCTCCACATATTGTTTCGATGATTTAGGAATTTTGCATGACCCGTGAGGTTATATTTATACGAAGCATGTTGGCGGCCATCCATACCCGTACCACACTAGCGCCGCGCTTGAGCAGATCTAGAATTTCGATACGTTTATGTACATCCAACAGAAAAATTCTTATTTTAGGTGAAGTCAATGTACAAGACTTGTAAAAGCATGCGCTGTTTTAGAACCAGTATGTCAGGGCGCTAGAACCCTATTACTGAATACTTACCAGTCAATAGTTTTAAGAGCGGTAAATATTTAAAATAATTCAAGTGAAACAAGACATTCAGTATATTTAGAAATTTAAATAGATCGTTATTATCAGAAAGACTAATTATTCATTATGATTGACAATAGGAAATTGCATGACAACTCTTCTCTGTACCTCGAATTAATAACTTCTAATAGCTAGTTGTAAAGGATCCGAAATTAGCATTTAAATAGCTTATGTACACTCAGGTAGATCTATATATGCATATGTATATGTGGATCTATCAATCCAAATAGGTTTAACACGCGCGATCTCCGACTACCGTGCGTGTGATCTCAACCACAAGCATACATAAATTATGTACCACGAGAAGGGTTGAAGCGACAAGGCGCCCCTCAGACACCGTAAATTATGTTCTATAACGCGATTTGACAGAAAAACGTCAATCGACGAGAATCGTAAAAATGCATTTCTGAGAATTAGAATTTTAGAATAGAATAGAAATTTAACATGAAATTATGTGACGTCAACAATTCTATTGGCTAGAAGGACAATACTAACCCTTTTTTGGTAAAAAACGAGGTTATAAATATCAAAGATATTATAAGCATAGATGCGGCACGGGAGGTCCGAG
>NC_046665.1:122262548-122268358 GCF_010883055.1 Belonocnema kinseyi | reverse complement strand
GACCGATATTTTATGTATAAAAAAAGTTCGAACGTTCAAAAAATGTTGAGGTTCAGAAAAAAGATGAAATAATTTTCAGTGAAGTTCCTACCAAAATGAAGTGCCTAAACGTACTTTATTGAACTGAAAAAGTAAGGTCGGTAATATAGGTATTTAGCTGTGTCACATGCCCTTAATTCTGGATTCGTTGCCGACGTTGAGTGATAAAAATCACTAACCGCGCGAACTGGTCGAGGTTGAAATAAGAGACAAAACACAATAATTTAGAGAACAAATCAATAGTTTTTCTTAATTTCAATTTAAATATTGAAGTTCCTTTAATGAAGATTGAATGTCCTATTTCGTCGCCGCGAATAGTTTGTTTACACAAATAAGATTTCGTTCAGGTTTGACATTTTTAAAATCCACGGCTAACCGTACCAAATTACCGGAGTAAATAAAGTTTTTGGACTTGAATTACGATTAACAATTTAAGAGAAAAAATATTCTAAGTCCAATTTCAATAATTCAGAGAGCGAGTGTCGCAGATTTATAATTTAAAATACAAACGGAGAGACGCAAATATCTGAGCTTTTTCTATGTTCTTGCATATATTTATCAAAGATATTATAAGCCTAGATGCGGCACGTGTACAGTTCGAGGAACTAATTGTAGACGGCGCTCCCGGCGAAAATTGCCCGATCCCCCCATGCCTCTCAACCCGAAAACCGCACCCACCAACTACTTTGCCCTTGCAATCTTCACCCGTCGAACAAGTCCACCAAATAGCCGATACTAAGTCGGCAAATACTAAATACTTAAAAATACAAAATATAAATTTTATATCGAGAATTTTGATTTATTATTTTCAATTAATGAATCAATTATTTGAATAAATTTTGCATCGAGAAAATATGTAGATGCATAAGATTGACTTCTAAATTGAATTGAAATGTAATTGTATCGTAATAAATATTGTTAGCTGACACCTTTGATGGAAAAAATTAGTCATTCTGCAATTAAAATTTACTGTCTATGAATAATATTATTTTGTAGTTTTGAAAAAAAGCGGTAGAAATTCTACTAAATGAAACTATGCGTTTCAAGACATTAAAAGTTTTAATTGATAAATATATTTAGTTGAAATTTAAAATAATTAATTTTTTAAATAAATATGATCGTACAGCGTTCTCGCATGTATAATTAGCGATTTGGAGTTTTTATATGTAGAGTTAAATGTTATAGGAATACCGCCTCCCTCACGATTATTAACTTAAGTAAACAACAATTCGTTAATTTCTATGTTTGTGTAATTAATTATGAATTAAATAAATTATAATGAAACGATAAAATTATATAATAAAATTATTTTTTATTTTATTTTTTATATAATATTTTATAAAAATTTATGCATATTACTATGTATGTTAATTATGTCCCGATTTTTAAAATTGAGAACCCCATAATTTCAAAATTGAAAAAATGTATTTTTGAATTTTACTC
Source organism: Belonocnema kinseyi (assembly GCF_010883055.1). Taxonomy (NCBI): domain Eukaryota; kingdom Metazoa; phylum Arthropoda; class Insecta; order Hymenoptera; family Cynipidae; genus Belonocnema; species Belonocnema kinseyi. The sequence continues at coordinate 122,266,876 of NC_046665.1, read as the reverse complement.
GAGTGGTTGATCAGAATATATAAATGTTTTGCCTTACATTTCTCAATTTAAACTAAAAGGTCAGAAATTATTGGAAAGTTTCAAAAAAAATTTATCTCCTAATTGTTAGTTTGTAATAAAATAATCCGTAAATGAACTATTTATTGTCGCGGGCACATTCTCACCATGCGCTCAAATATTTATTCTTTGCATTTAGAATGCTTGAATGAAACTTTATCAAAAACATCTCTTTAGATTGCAGTATTTATATGAGTCTTCATATTCTGAATTTCTATTGAAAAGTGGTTTAAAGAAATTTTGTAGGATTTTTCAAAACCTATCATTTCTCTTCGAGACTTTTTGTCGTATTTTTCGTCCTTTGGTTCAAAATTTGAATGTTGTGGTGTCAAATTTCGGGCAATTCTAATAATTTCTGCATCATAAATAATAAGAATGTAATAAATTAAAACAAATTTGTATCACTTTTTGGGCGAATATCTTTTTTCAATCAATTTGTTTTTGTACCTTTTGTTGTTTTTCCACAAATTTTTCATTTTTATTTTTAATACCATTTTTATGATCAAAACCAAAACTACGTGTCATTTCAAAAAGTAATTCATAACAAATTTGTAGCTCTTTTTCGGGTAAATAATTTTTGTTGAATCATTTTTTTTCTTTACTTGTATCATTTTTTCTCAAAGTTTTTTTTTATATTTTCAATGTTATTTTTCGCGAATAAAACACAACGTACGCCTCCTATCAAGAAGTGATTATTAACGAATTTGTAGATATTTTTTGAGATCACAAAATGGCTGTTAACGAACTCTTCCTTTCTTGTCGGACTTGTCGGACCTTCCTTTTCTTATCCTTTCTCAATCATAAATGATGAGAATGAGAAAAATTAGAAGCCCTTTAATTTTTGTTATTAATTTCAGTTTCTAAATCATTTGAATTCTTCAAAGTAAAACGCTGTTACTTTTCTCTGTAATATTGATATTTCATCCAATATAAATAAAATTGAAAATAAAGTTTCTTAAGTATAGTCTCAATATACTTGTTCTCTGTCATTTTTTTAATTGTTGTAATTTCGTTTTCTGAGTCTTGTCGATTTTTTGTTGTGTATTTTTATGTTAAACAAATTTTAAACTATACATTATAAGGATAATTTCATTAAATACAAAAATTCAAACTTTAAGGGGTCGTCAGTAAACTGCATTATCAATTGCATGGGGAGGGGGGTCATGCGAAAAACTATGGTTCGAACAGGGGTTGGGGGTCAGTGGAAGAAAAGTTAGGAACTTAAATAACATTTAGTATGTTTCCTTATTATTCACTTTTAAAGAACTGTTCTTTTTTCTTTATTTTTAAAAAACCCCCTTTTATCGTTTTTTCGCTTAAATCCTTTTTGATAGAAAGTCTACTATTATATTTGTGGTTCGGAATTCAACTCGTTTGGTTAAAAATTCTAATATTCAGTTGCAAATTTTATTATTCTGTAAAAAATGCAACTATTTTGTTAAAAAGTCATCTTGCTTCGTTAAGAATTCAGAAGCTTGGTTAAAAGTTGAACTACCTTGTAAAAAAATTATTCTTTAACTATTCTATTTTTAGAAAATTAATCTTCTGCGGATAAAAAGTCATTCATAGGCTGAACTCTTTTGTTAAAAATGTAACTATTTTGTTGAAAATTCGTTTTTTTTTAATAAGCATTAATTTTTTTTAACTAACAAGGTAAATATTTAATTTTTGATTTAAATTGATATTTTTATTAAAAATTAATATTTTCTGGTTTAAAATTGCTCCTCCCGGCTTTGAAATTCAAAAATTTTGTTAAAAATTAATATATTTTGTTGAAAGCTCGTCTTATTTTGGTAGATCATTAATACAATGCTGGAAAATTCATTTCTTTGGTTAAAAATTTAACTATTTTTTTCGCAATTTATCTTCTTTAATTGAAAATTAAACGACTTGGTTAAAAGTTGAACTTTTTCATTAAAGATTCATATTTTTGGACTCCCCTTAATCTTTGGGGTTGACTCTTTTGTTGAAAATTTTATTTCTAGATTTAGTTAAAAATTAATATTTTTTTAAAAATGTAACAATTTTCTTGACATTTTGGGTTTTTTGTTTTGTTCAAAATTAATTTTTTATCTGAAAATTTGCAATTTTACATTTTTGTTCGAAATTTATACTTTATCAGTTTAAAATTTAATTATTTTTTAGAACATTCTTTTGTTTTGTTGAAAATTCATCTTTTTGGTAGAAAATTAATTTTCTTGGTTTTTTACATCGTCTTTTTATTAAAAATGCAATTCTTAAGTTCTAAGTTAGTATATTTTGATTAATGATTTAACAATATGGTAGAAAATTAAAGTAGGATTCATTTGTCAATGAACTTTTCCGTGTTTTTTTTTCATGTTTGTTAAGTCTAGTTTTTTTAAAATCATATTTCTGCAAGATTTACCTCCTTGGCTTAACATTGAACTTTTTTTGTTGACAATTTGGTTTTTTATGTTAAAAATTTTTTTTTTTAAATTGCAACTTGTCTAGTCTTGATTAGGAATGGGTCTTTCATAAGTTGAAAATTCAAATATTTGGTTGAAAATTCATGGAATTTGTTAAAAGAACGTCTTTTTTGGTAAGAAAATTAATCTTCTTTGTTGCAAATTCATTATATATTGCGAGTTTAAATTTTAGGAATTTAAAACGTTTCATATTGAATTTAAATCAATTGAAAGTGAGTTTTAAATAATAACTGATACGAGGGATTTTATTAGCTGTAAGGCATAGCGTATATATATATTGAAAAAAATTTTGATTTTATTTATTTCATCAAGTGGATTTTTTTTAAGTTTGCAATAACAAAGAAAAATTATTCAATTAGGGGTTTTTAGTGTTTAAACTTGTGATTTTTTTTTCATAAATAGTTTCCAAATAATTTTCATATTGTACACATCATCAATACAATATGCTTAAAAACCAGCTGATGTGTACAATGTGAAAATTACTTCCAAACTATTTATGAAAAAAAATGAATCACGATTTTTAAACCCTTAAAACCCCTAATTGGATAGTTTGTCTTTGTTATTGCAAACTTAAACAAAATTCACTTGAAGAAATAAATAAAATCAAAATTTTTTTCAATCCTTGGTGGGAATTTTTTTACAAGTACGAAAAAGTATAACTATTTTTACAGGAAAACGCCAATGAATATAATAAATTTTTAAATACTAAAAAATCCAGGTGGCCGTTTTAATCAAGGAAACAAATTTCCGGTCATTTCCCGGCTCCTAAAAAGTTATTGAATTATTTTAATTCTTTGGAATTCTTTCCTTTTCCATTTTTCTGTAATAGCCTTAGTTGCTAAGATGCACCCCTAAACGCCTTATATTTCTTTAGAATTGTTTTGGATTCTTCGATTCTTTGAATTATTTTTATAAACTATTTGGATTACTTTGAAGTTGTGAATTCTGATGAGCATAAGAATTAAAAGTGGTTAACTTCCCTCAAACTTTTAAAATTAAATTTTAATTTGCAAGGCACAGTCTGGTTACTGGTTTTTGTAACTAAACAAATTATAAGGAAGAAGATTATACGTTTCAAATAATCAAGAAACAAAAACAAACAAAAAACAGAATTTTAATATAATTTTGATAAATAATTAAATGAGTAGTGAAAACCTTAAATTTTTCCTCGGAATTAAGTGTATATTGTCAATTCGACACTACAGAGAAGTGTAAATATTACTTCAGTTATAACCTTAATTATGTGAAAAAAGAATAAAATATTTTAGGATTTAAAAATACATGTAGGATAAATTTATACAGTGAAGTATTCGAACCATCAATTCACTATTTTTATTCAAATTATATTTTTTTAAATAATGTTTGAAATTTCGCTACAATTCTAAAATATGACAAGAATTTTTTTCAACTTATTTATATAGTATTTCGAAAATTTCTCTTTTAAAAGAAACCAGATGAGGAATTAATTTAACTTTTTCATTTAACTAAATTCTGCATTAATTTAAAATTTATTTACTTTTTAAATTTATTTACTATCTCGAAAGTGTCCCTTTTTAAAAAAGAAAACGTGAAAGAAATTAATTAATTTTAACATAATAATAAATATAATAATCTTAGGCTCTCATTAATTTTAATAATTTCGGCGTGCATAGACAGCCCCGAGTCAGCTATAAATATGGCTGGCGAAGGCAAGCGCGAGAATAGAGAAACAGAAAATCACTGACTCTTTCGGTTTGGCTTTCGCCTTGGCCCCACCACTCCCGTAAACGTTGGCAAAGGACGCGGTTGCCATAGAAACATCGAAAAGTTGAAGAGGGCAGCACC
>NC_046665.1:122225795-122262448 GCF_010883055.1 Belonocnema kinseyi | reverse complement strand
TTTATTTACAAAAAAAGTTCTTAGGTTCAAAAAAACATTCAGTCAACTGAAAAACTGTGGTCGGTAATATAGGTATTTAGCTGTGTCACATGCCCTTAAACAGATCGAAATCGACAAATTTTCAAATAGACAACAGCGCTGGAGACGTAACAGACTTTAGGCTCCTTACATCTATTCTCCATGGCATGGACTAGGAGGCGTGCTCCCAATTATGGGAACTTTTTGAACTGCGCTTGCGTCGCACCAGCAACCCAATTAGTTACTGTTAGCGCGCGCATTTCAAATAATATAAATATTCAAATTTAATAGTGATGATAAATAATGATTAGGAAATGCATCACAAGTAAGTTTTAAATCCTAAAATAGAATTTTAGAGTGAGAGATGAAAAAATAATGTGATTTTATTGCAAAAAATGTTATTGACTGATTTCAGAAAAAAACTAAATTATTATTTTATTTTTAGTATTTTTAGTCGTTTTATTTTCAGTCACATTGTTAGGAATAAAACAAAGTCAATTTAGAAACTAGTCAGAGACAAGTCTTTTTAATTAAAATCGAATTATTTTTTATCCGTCACTCCAAAATCTTACTTTAGGATTAAAAAATGACTGTTTTATGTTTTTTCCTCATTATTATTTATTATAAATATTAAATTTAAATATCAATTAAACTACTAGAGAGATCGAAAGAAGAATCCTTTTTCTAAACAACACGCACTATTTTCCAGGTGTTACAAGACCAATTTTTCAAGAAATCTGCATTATCATGAGAAAATAACAGAAATTATTAAAGTCTTTTCAGACTAGATGGTGCTATTATTTACAAAATTCTGCTCTAAATTAAATTTTTTCTGAAAAAAGACCTTCTCCTTCGCTCCACTGAGAATCAAACCACAGAAATTCTGATTGCCGGTCGGGTGTTTTTCCTTTAAGCTACTAGAGAGATTGAAAAAGAATCTTTTTTTCAGAAATACACGCTCTATTTTTCAGATGTTACAAGACCAATTTTTCAAGAAATCTGTATTATCATCAGACAATAACAGAAATTATTGAAGTTTTTTAAACTAGATGGTGCTATGAATTAAAATTTTCTTGTTTATATTTAATTTTTTTCTGAAAAAAGACCTACTCCTTCGCTCCGCTGGGAATCAAACCACATTAATTCCAATTGCCGGACGGGAGTTTTTCCTTTAAGCTGCTAGAGATATCGAAGAAGAATCTTTTTCAGCAATACACGCCTCACTTTCCAGGTGTTACAAAACAAATTTTTCAAGAAATCTTTATTATAATCACAGAAAAACAGATATTCTTGAAGTATTTTCACACTAGATAGTGCTATAAATAAAAAATTCTATTTAAAGTACATTTTTCTCTAAAAAAATATCTTCTACTTCGCTCAGCTGGGGATAGAACCACAGAACTTTCGATTGCCGGTCGGGTGCTTTTCCTTTAAGCTACTAGAGACATCGAAGAAGAATTATTTTTCAGAAATACATACCTTATTCTCGAGGTTTTACAAAACAAATTTTTCGAGAAATCTGTGTTATCACCAGAGAATAACAGAAATTCTTTAAGTATTTTCAGACTAGATAGTGCTGTAAATTAAAATTTTGCTTCAACTTAAATTTTTTTCTGAAAAAAAATATCTTTTACTTCGCTCAGCTGGGAATCGAACTACAGAACTTCCGATTGCCGATCGGTTGCTTTTCCTGTAAGCTACTAGAGAGAATAAAATTTTTTTTAATTAGATCCCTTTCAATGCAATGTGAATGATTTCGAAAAAGGACCTTTTCCAATTACAAACAAAAATTTAAACGAAGATTTCCTCCCTTTTAACTCCATGAAAATGTTGAAATTTCCAAAATTTCCTATTTTTTAACTATAATTTAAACATTATAATTTCCTAATTTCAAGGTCAATACTAATTTTATAACATAAAATATGCCTGACTCTATCTCTAACAATTTAGTCACAAATTGTTTAGTGTTGAATGTTTTATTCATAGTTGCTTATTTCAAATGGACAGTCAAATATTTTATCAAATATTTTATATTTTATTCATTTATTACCACAAATTACCAAAAAATATTTATAAATTTGCAGAAATTTATGAAAATGTTTTTAATTGAATTTTGGTTAGTTTATGGTAGTTTAACATAATTACCTGTAAATTCAATTTTATATAATTTATGGTACGATGCCATATTAATCTGTAAAATTACAATAAATGACCGCAAATTTATAGACATTTTAAAATTAAATCTTAAGTAATTTATATCAAGTTACTATAAATTACCTGTAATACTACCAGTAGTTACTAACAAATTGCATAAATTAACCGGAAGTTAAAAAAATTTTTTTGAAGTAACTTCGGGTATTTTACGGTAATTGACCATATTTACCCGTAAATTTCCATAAATGACCGAAAAATTCCGTAAACCTCCGCAAATTTCGTAAATTTCCAAAAATTCATGAAAGCTTCGTTGATTAAACCTTAGGTAATTTATGGTAATCAACCATATTTACCTATAAAATCACCATAAATGACTGAAAATTTCCATAAATTTCTGGAAATTTCGAAACATTTTTTTTTTTATTTTTACAATGTATCTTAAATTACCATCATTTCCAGGAATATTACCATAACTTATTTCTAAATGTGATACACTTACGGAAATTCACGAAAAAATTTGTATTGAATTTTGGGTCATTTATGGTAATTTAACATATTTATCTGTAAAATTACTATAAATTTCTAAATGTTTCTGGAAATTGGTTTAATTGAATTTTGGGAAATGTATGGTAAATAAGCATAGTTACCTGTAAAATTAACATAAATTTCCGTAAATTTACAGATCTTTTTAAATTGAATTTCTTGTCATTTACTTCAAGTTTCTATAAATTACCTGCAATATTACAATAAATTACCATACATTTTCATAAATTTCCGGAAAATTATAAAAATATTTTTATTTGTATATTGGATAATTTTCGGTAAGTTACAATACTTGCCTCCAAAATTACCATTAAAAACAGACAATTTCCATAAATTTCCGTAAATTTGTGCAAATTTGCTTAGGTGAATTTCGGGTAATGTATGGTAAGTTACCATATTTAACAAAAAAATTACGATAAATTTCAGAAAATTGGTAGATTTTTTTAAATTGATTTTGGGCAATTTATGATAAGTTACCATAAATTACCTTTAAAACTACCGTAAATTATGCTACTTAATTTTTCGAGTTGTGTACCTTTTCAGTACTCGTCGAAAAAGTCCCTCTTCTCCTCCTAGGTGTATAATATACTATTAATTATGAATCTAATAATTAAAAATTGTTTTAGATTTGAAAAGAGTTCATAAAGTTCATATTAGCCTTTAATCAACTTAAAATTGTTTTCAGTCAGAATTTATAACTTTAAACACTTTCAATTATTAATTGTTTAAATTTTCAAAATTGCATTTTAAAAGTCGTTAACCTACAAAATTTACCTTTAAAAATGAAGACTTAGAATGCAAAATTTAAAAAGTAAAAGATTTCAGAATTACGCATTGTCAAGTGAATGATTCATTAAATGAAAAATTTAACAACTAAACTTAATATTTAAAAAAATGTTGAAATGGAACTTATTTTAAATTGCTAGGTGAGACCACCCTGCGCTAGATAATGAAGAAACAGTTAGTAATTATCATTAATCAAAATCAGAAATAAACTTTGTTAATTAATCTCTCAAGGCCGATTTTTAAATAAAAAATTATTTTTTATTTTATTTATACACAAAGTTATGAAAAATCGTAAAATTCAAGATATTGTTTACTATAATAACACACAATTAATTCCAAATGATTGATATTAGTGTTCTTTCAATAAATAAATTTTCCTTGAAACATAACGAAATAGTATATTATAAATCAGTAAATTGTTATTTACAATTGTATTGTTATAAACAATGGCAGGTGATTTTTGAGGGGCTTTGGATATTTATTACGCGACTTTCGTTTTTAATTCAACTTAAAGTAGCATAAACACATATGAAGAAAAAGCTGTATATATTTTTTATTGTTATAAACAAATTTTATAAACAAATGAGCAGTTTGAGAAATTTTTGAGTGTTTGAGGTATTAAAAAAAAGTGCTTTCTTTGACTTGAGAGTGATGTTGCAATAAACTATGTTACGACTTCACGACAATTTTGTGATTGTTATAAACAAATTTTATAAAGAAATGGACAGTTTGAGCAATTTTTAAGAGTTTTAGTTATTTTTTTAACGTACTTTGTTAATCTTTCCAGTGATACTTTTGTGACCTATATTTTTCATTGCATGACAAATGTCATTATTATAAACAAATGCGCAGTTTGTACAATTCTTTATTGTTTAAGGTACTTTTTTTGCAAATTTTATAAACATTAGCATACGAGGCCCAACAAAGCATGTTTAAAAAAAAGTAACTCGGCATTAAAAAATTGCTCACATGCGCATTTATTTATAAAATTTGTTGATAACAATCACATTTATCATAAAATAGCAATATAATTAAGAAAAGTCCCACTAGCATGGCTAAAAAAGCACGTTTTAAAAAAGTAACTGAAACTCTTAAAAATTACTCGAACTGTGTATTTTTTAAAAATTTGTTTATAACAATCAGAAAATTTTCAATAAACTGCAACATAGTTTATTGCAACATCACTCTTAAAACAAACAACTCATTTTTAAAAAAATTATCTCAAACACTCTAAATCTGCTTAAACTGCGCATTTCTTTATAAAATTTTTTTATAACAATAAGAAATATATTCCGTTTTGTCTTCATATATTTATACGTTACCGATTAATTTTTTTATTAATCGGCCTCAAGGGATACCTTATGAATTTAGTTATTATGATTCAATTTTAACTTCTTTTCTTTTTAAATGAAAGCTAATAAAATTTTGCATCGAACTGAAATGGCCGATTTTTTAATTTTTGTTTTTTAACAAAAATGAAAAAAATTACTTTTCAAGGCTACCCGTTTAAAAAAAATTCTTTAATTCAATTGAAAATATCTAGAAAACTGAAATTGTTTATCTAAAAAAAATGTCCAATAGCAATGAAAATGTTAAAAAATTTATTTAATTTGTTATAAACAAATGAGTGAATAAAATATTGGATAATATTAATATATAAATAAATATATAATTTATAATATAAAAAAAATTTATAATATAAATAAATGTTGGATAATATTAAGTGAAGATTGACGGCGATTTCTCACTTGATTCGCACTAAATTTAAACAATTTATGGAAAAAAGAGTTTTTTAGTTGAATTAATAAAAGTTAGCAAATAATTTGTTATTTTAACATCGATTTTTATGAACAAATATCCATATCAGGTATTTTTGATAGAATAAATAAGATTTTTTTCTATGGAATCGATTATATATTACTTGTCAATAAAACCTTAGCATCACATTTAGTCACCAAATATAAGTGAATAAATTTTTAAACTATCTTAATTAACAAATGAACTATTTGGCTATTTTTAGATGTACAAAGTTGATTTTTTCGAGGCAATTAACTGTATATAAATAACTTCTAAATTTATAGGAACATTTCGATGACAGTAAATAATTTATTATGTTAAACTGCAATTGTTGAAACAAATTTTTATCATGTTACGTATTTATACATAAATGCCGCTTTTTCAGGAAATTAACCGCCAGTTATTTGGCAATAATTTTTTGTTTTGAATAAATAACATTTTATAATTGTTTAACCAAACTTCATTAACAAATGCATTATTTGGCTATTTTTCAGTGCTTAAATTGGTTTTTGTGTGTGTTATTAACTGTTAATAACAAATTTTTAAAACTTTTTTTGATATTTCGATAATGATCCACTACTTTTATTTTTATTAACAATGCAGTAAACAAATTTTTCTCAGCTAGTGCATTCGTAAGCTAACATTTTTTTGTATGAAATATAATTAAAATTACTTAGCAATAATTCTTCGCCATAAGTTGATGAATATTGATGATTTATTAAAAAACATTAATTACTTTTTAATCGAACTATTAAAAAAAGGTTTTAAAAATGTGTTATTAACAGTTGATTACACAAAAAAAACAAGTTTAAATGCTAAAACATAGCCAATTAATGCATTTGTTAATTAATTTTTGTTAAATAATTATCAAATGTGATCGATTCATAGCAAAAAATCATTGCTAAATAACTGGCGGTTCATTCCGTAAAAAAAGCCGTATCTTACTTATAAATGCAGAAGGTGGTATAAATTTGTTAAACAAATGATTTTTAACAATAATAAATTGTTTATTGTCATCAACATGTTCTTAGAAAATTAGAAGTTAGTCATTTACAGTTAATTGCATCGAAAAAATCAAGTTTGTACCTCCAGAAATATCCGAATAGTGCATTTGTTAATTAAGCTAGTTGAAACAAGTATTAATTTTTATTTGGTGACCAAATCTTTTACCTAAGTTTTATTTCTAAGTAATATATTGTTAAAAACGTATGTTTCCAATAATTTGCGTTTAAAAATAGTTTAATTGCATATTTTACTCATTGTCTCTCGTTTAAAATTTAACTTCTTTTATAGTGCAATACTTATTTATTAATTATTCTCAAAGCGAACAAAAAAATTGCGATCTTTAAAAACAATTGTAACGGATTAAACATTTTGTTTAATTTTTTGATAACCACTTTAATGGATTTATTAATATCATTTGAAAATTCACGTTACTATAATTTGCGTTAAAAAATGTTTAATGAAATATTTTCGAAAAAATGTTTACTAACTCTCGTTTAAATCAATTCTTTGTACAGTGCAAGAATTATTTAATTACTGATTTTCAAAATGAACAAAAAATATTGCAATCTTTAAAAACAATTGTAGCGAATTAAAAATAATTTTCAATTTTTTGGTAACAACTTTAAGGAATTATTTCATTAATATTATTGAAAATTTATGTTAAAAATAATTTGCATGAAAAAATCTTTTAATTGTATATTTTAACTCATTATCTCGTTGATATTAAACATTTTTCTTATAGCGCAAAACTTTTTTTTCAATTATTTTCAGTGAATAAAAAATATTGCCATCTTTAGAAACAATTGTATTGACTTTAAGCTGTTTTAAAATTGTGTTATAACAACTGCAAAAAATGTTTTTATGAATAATAATATAAAAAGTTGAAAAATAATTCTGCTAAAAAATTTTACCATTCTTTGCCAGATTTGTATTACTTTCGCGCATCCAAAAACAACACACTTATACCCCATTATTCCTCTTTATCGCGAAAAAAAATCTTTGTAAATTTTTAGTCTTAAGGCCTCAAAACTTAATCCTAAGCAAAAAATTCCTTTTTCTAATTTAAAAAGCACAGCACTTAACATTTATCCCACATAGCACACTTCCCGAAAAAGGTGTTTTGTTTTTTAGGACTTAGTCCAAGTGGCTGGGAGAAACAACCAGATCTGCCCTAGGTTTAGACCTATACTCCAATCTACGTTTAAAAAAATATCGCATGGATATTCAAATTCAAATAAATTCTCGCTGCCATTTTTGGTTGAAAAAAATTAAATAAATGCGACAAATTTTTGACAGAAAATTTCATATTTCTTTTGAACTTAGCTCTAATTAAAATAATCAAACCAGAAATGGAAATTAAATTTTTAAATTTGCAATTTGTATTTAAAGTGGTAGAAATTTCGCTGTTCCTTTTAAAATATTGTATTTTGAAAATTGAGACTTTAAAATAGTCGTAAAGAATAATTGAACTTTTTGATAAATCCTAAAAGCAAAAATTTATTTCTTTTTTCAAGTCCCGAAACGTTAATTAACATAAAAAAGAGTGGAGATGAGGTGGGTGATCTCCCCGTAGAATAATCGGACTTAAAGAAGTTATGTGTTACCTCCTTGGGCATTGTTACACAATCTGAGAGAAATTTGACATGACTTGAGTTTAAAGTGGCGTTAATTATGTGTGGGAAAAAAGCCCACGGGCGGGAAAAAACCACACAAATCTGTTAATTTATTTTATAGAAGAAAAAATGAGTGAAAAAGAAGAGGAGAAAATGAAGTAGAGGATCGAAGAAAAAGAAAGTTGGTGGTAGGTCGGTGAGGGCAGGACGACCTCGACCTGGGTGATTTACTCCAGGAGAAAGTCTTTTAGCATCGCGTATTTGCGAAGAGGATCAAAATTATAATTCCCCAAAGAGGAAATATCTTTGAAAGGTGATACTGATGCAGATTCGTAAAATTTAGTGGCGGTTTCTTTGATGTACTCTAAAATATATGGGAGTTGAAATTATCTGTGAAGGACAGAGTTCTTCGTATATCTAGGGGTTTTTGTGATATATGTGAGATATTTATGTTGAATTATCTGAATGTGTTTAATATTACTTTTTGGCGTGCCTCCCCGTATTGTACATGCATAAGTTATGATTGGTCGGATAAACAATTTGTAGATTAGAATTCCATAATCAGGTTTTAAACTCAAATGTCTGTTACGATAGGATTGAGGCGTGTATGACACCGAGGGCATTTCCCTTAGTTTCCTGGATATGCTGTTTCCAGTTGAGACGTCTGTGAAGTTTACCCCTATCTATTTTAATGAATTTTTCTATTCTATTTGTTCGCTAAACATTTTTGGTGGATCTATTTCATCAGACCTTCTGACTGAGAAAAGAATTGATTCTCATTTTTCTCATTACATTAATTTATATTCTCCAAAGCTGAGCCCATGCCTCAATGATTTCAAGAGATTTGTTAAGTAATTTCAAGATTTTCGGGACTGATCAAGAAGAATTAAATTGTGCGATGTCGTCTGCATATAATCCAATTGTAACTTCGGGGACCTCAGGGATGTCGTTCACGTCAATAATAAAGAATACCGGACCTACAGGGTTTATCCGGAAAGTAATAGGACTGATTTTCTTCCGCTGCGACTGTACTTCGGAGCGTGCGCGCACCGACTGGATTTGGTAGAGGGCGTTCTGAGCTAACGAACGAGCGGCTCCGAGCACTTGGAGAGTCAGGACAGGCATTTTCACGCGACGTGTTTTTGTGAGTGGTGCAAGCCGAAAATGCAGCGTTCGTTAGAGCAGAGGTACGCGATTAAATTCTGTGTGAAACTCGGTAAATCTGCGACAGAGACGTTTGATATGATCAAGCAGGCTTACCCAGATGTTGCTTTAGCAAGAAGTGGTGTGTTTCGGTGGCACCAGGCCTTTCTAGAGAGCCGGGAAGAGGTCACTGATGAAGACCGTGCTGGAAGACCTTCGACTTCGACAAACACCGACAATGTGACTCGTGTGCGCAAAGTTTTGAACTCAGACCGTCGACTGAGTATTCGTTTAATTGCCCAGATGTTAAATGCTCAAGAGAATCAAACGAAGGGTCAATCGGGTCCGACAAGACATCGCAGTCGGCTGGAAGTTGCACCACGACAACGCCCCGGTTCACACCACCTTTCTTGTAAACAGCTACCTGACCAAGGCCGCCATCCCAACGCTTCCGCAGCCGCCCTACAGCCCAGATGTGCCCCCCCCCCTCTCCAGACTTTTTTTTTGTTTTCTCGCCTAAACAGGCCGATGAAAGGCAAGCATTTTAAGACGACAGAGGGGATCCAAGCAACATACACCGCGGCTCTCAAGGCTATTCCGGAGAATGGCTTCCGTGACGCCCTCAATGCTTGAAAATCGCGCTGCATCGACGCAAAAGGAGCCTATTTTAAAAGTTTTTAAAGAATTGTAACGAATGGCTCAATAAATTTTTTTAAATCGACTCAGTCCTATTACTTTCGGGACAAACCCTGCAGAATGCTGCCTTTGGGCACACCTGCTCGGATGGTTTTTTCTTTTGAGAGTGTCTGGCCTTTTTCGACTGAAAATTTTCTTTTAGAAAGATAAGAGCTTATAAAGATATAAAGAGGATGAGTCCTCTCAGGAAATTGTAATTTATTAGCTTTCTGAGCAGTCCTAGGTGCCAGACACTATCAAACGCTTTTTCTTCATCGAGAAAAACAGCTGCGGTATGTTTTCTTCGATTAAACTTTAAGTTTATGGCTTCGGTAAGCTTGAGCATCATGTGCTGCGTAGAGTGACCCTTTCAAAAACTATATTGTTGCGATCTAAGGATGCTGTTTTTCTCAAGGTGAAAGTTTACGCAAGTAATATTTTTTCAAAAATTTTGCTTATTATATTAAGAAGACTAATGGGCCTGTAGCTGGTTGGATGATATGGGTCTTTGTCTTTTTTTCTGCAAAACTAGTATGTGAGCTGACTACCATGAGTTAGGAAAGTAGCTTAGCTAAATGCAAGCATTGAAAATAGTGGCAAGGAGATTTAGGCACGTGATAGGAAGCTTTTTGAGGATAAAATTTGAAATTAATTCAGGGTAGGTTCTTTCTTATTTTTAATGTTTTTTATTTGTTTGGGTTATTCCTTGTATGTTATTTTCTTGAAATGATCGGTGCTTGTGATTTTTGGAAAGTCGGAAAAAATTGTCGGATTCAGCGATGTGTTGCTGGTCAGATGGCTCGTCATGTGGAGCTAAGTTGTTTTCATAATTTGCTGTTGCGAACGTTTGATCCAGTTTTTTGAGAGGTGAAATATTATTTCGCGGCTTTTTCAAGACTTTAGTAATGCGATATATAGAGTTATCTTTAATTTGAAGTTTACCGACTGCTATATTCCAGTTTTTACATCGGTGCTCTCGAAAATTAATTGAAATAGTTTTCTGAACGCGGTTAATAATGTTTTTAATAATGCAGCTTTTAGTTTTTTGATGTGTTCGACAGAGATTATTACGAGTGTCAATAAGGTCTTCAACTCAGCCCTGAGAGGTAGATCGTATTTTTTAATGGTAGTCTGAGGGTCTGAAGTGTGAATGGCAGTTTTTATGCTAGAGGTTAGGTTAGATACGGATTCGTCGATGTGAGCAGTGGTTGTTAGTTTAGGTTCAAAATTAACGTGAGTTTCTAGGGCGGAGTTGAATGTTTGCCAATTAGTTTTTGCAAAGTTGTCGCGAAGCGCCACCGGAGCTTTTTCACAGTTCGTATAGAGGGTAAGAAGAACTGTTCGGTGGTCTGAGTCTAAATCATCTATGGTGAGAGTATCATGGTTATAGAAGTTATTTTTTGTAATTGCAAAGTCAATGAGGTCAGATTTATGTTTGATGTTATGAGGGAAGAAGGTATGCGAGTCTTCTTCTGCTGAGACAAATAGCTACTGCTTGTTTATAAATTCAAACAAATTTTTTCCAATTGGTGGTCTGTTCTACTGTTCCAAGCTAAGAGCTTAGTCCCCTGCAGCAAATACCGAGGGTGCAAGTTCAAATATTTTTCTGTTATCATTTTTTGTAAATTTTCGGGAGGGAGGCCGGTAGAGCGAGACGATGGTATACGATTCCCGTGAATTTTTATTTGTATAGCCCTAGCTTTAAGGGCTTAAAGTGCAGAAATTATTAGTTCGTGGTGGTCAATATTTTCTTGAATTAGTATCGCAGTGCCTCTATTAGTGTTATTTCGATATAATTTGTAGTCGCGAACTAGATTGATATTTATGGATTCGCGGAGTAAAATTTCAGTGAGCAAGGAAATTGTTTTTTATTTTTCTAGAGGAATGCAGCTAATTCATGCCTTTTTTTAAGGATATCCTGAGCATTTCAAAAATTTATTTTAAGAGTATTGTAATTTAAGATGGCCGTTTTCCATAGCAAGTGAAAGTATATTACTTATGACCTCGGCGGTTGAATTTAAAGCTTCGGGAATATTTATTTTTCCTCCCGTAATATCACTATTTGAGGTTGTTGCTCTTTTTAATAGATTTACTAGATTTAATTTGATATCATGAGAGGGCGTATTTTTGCTGGGAACAACAGTTGGAGTAGTTTCAATTTGTGGGCCTAGTGTTTTCCTGGCGATAGGTGGTTTAGCTCGTGTGCTAGTAATTCCCGCTGTTTTAGATAATTGCACAGTTTGCGGTTTGTTCGCATGCGCTTCTGAAGTAGATGCGATAGCAGCGCTGTAAAGTTTTAATTTTTGTTGTGGTTGGACAGTGACTGGTGGGGTGTATTCACGGGCAGGATTTTCTTTCAATGCTGTCTATACAGCTGCTTTATTAGAAGCCGTTTCTTGATATGTTTTTCATTTAATGATGGAAAGTTTTCTGGAAGCTTTTTTAAAAGCAGAGCAAACTCTGTAGTTAACAGGGTGCTCTCCAGCACCCAGGCAGGCGATTTGGGATCTTTTTTGCATGCGAAGTTCTGGTGTGCGCCACCGCACTTCACACAGCGTACAGTCACGTGACACACTTTAGAGATATGATGGTATCTTTGGCATTTAAAGCACTTGGAAGTTTCCTTAGGCTTAACGTAGGGCTCGACTTTTATTTTAATATATGCAATAGATTGCATGTTAAGAAGATCTTTTTCTTTAGGGGTATTCGGGACCGTTACCAGGAGCACTGGTAAGGCTTTCTTGGTTTCTCGGTATCTCATGCGAGCAACTGACGTAATAGTGAAACGTGCCTCTTGTAGTTCAGAGTGTACTAAGTCCTCCGGGTACGCGATGGGGATATTCCTGATAACAAGTTTGATAGGTGGAGAGTCAATGATTTTATATAAATAATATTGAAAGCCTTGCTGCTCTAGATTTGAGATAATTTTGCGATAGTCTTGGATAAAAGACACGCGAACGGAACAGACATTTGAGCCGAGATTTTACAATATTGGTTTAAATTGAACTGAATCTTTTAAAAGTTTGTGCAGGACGGTATAGGGATGATTAAACTTGTCTACAATCATATTTATTGGGGTTATTTTTCCGGTCTTGTGGTTTTTTTATTATCATTGTCATTTCGCGTGTCAATGACTACTTTGGGGTTAGATTATGCCGCACTTACGAGTGATGTTCTCGACGTCCTACTGGTTCCTCTGATTGAGGTGGTTGAAGGTTGGCCACTGCTGATGCTGTCCAAACCGCTAACGGAAGTTTTGGCGATTTCTTGCTTCTTATTTTTCGATGTTGTAATGAAATAGTTATCTTCTACTTCCATCCTTGAACTATTTCCTGCAGGGCAGGACACTGCATGTGAGCTCTGTGACATTGTCACAGAGCGCAAGGTTTTGATCAATGGACTTGATGCGTCTGATAGACCAGAATCTATCAATCTATCATGAGCATCAGTCGATCAATCTAAAATCGCCTATTTAAAAGTGAGATGAACATCTTGGACTTCGAAAAAATATCATAATATAACTTTGTTCAAAAATATTTACGCCACAAGAAGAAAATATTTTATTGAACTAAAGAGTTATTGAAAGATAGACAGTAATTGTCAATTATAGCAATGAGAAAATAATTCAATGATTGTAATAATTCAATGGCATCTATGCAGGCAAAATATATTAGGTTTAAATTTATTTTTAATACTGTGTATGTTTTAAACATTTCACTTCTAAACGAATAACTTCAATCGGAGTGATGCAAACAGAAAATTCAACGCCCGAATTCATTTCAAATCAGACAGGGTTATACACTTGAAATCGCAGAATCTTTCGGGAAAGAAAAATCTTATTTTTTAGAAAAAATCTCGCGGTACGTATTTTTCGGATTTGCAAAGAATATATCAAGAAGTTTTATGTATATAAATTTTGTGCTTTCTTTTCCAAAAAGCCGATTTTTTTCTTTAACTTTTTATAACTTTTAACAAATTAAAGATATTTCCTTCTGGATTCTAATAAAATTTATCGTTTTCTTTTGTAATTAGCCGAAAAATTAAAAGAAAAAAAGGTTTAAAATTAATAAAATAGCGGTGGTTTCTCTGAGAAAATTAAAAGTAGATTTTCTCAAATAACCTATATTTAATTTTTTTATTTGTACTTTGATAAGGAATATATCTCGTCTTTTTTCTAATAGCAGCAACTGTTATTTTTTACGATTAAATAAATAAAAACGCATTCTATCAAAATATGATTTATCGAAAATTTGTAGGTCTTTTTTGGGTCGTATGTCGTTTTTCCAAAAAATTTCTTTTCAAGTTTCTTATGTAAACATTTACGAATAAAATAAAAAATACGCATCCCATCGAAAAAGTGATTTCTAACAAATTTATAGATCTGTTTTTAGTGCATAATTTTTGTAAATTGATCTTTTTTCGTATCTTGTATAGTTGGACAGAAAAATGGAATTTTTTATTACTTTTTTATGGGTAAAACGAAAACCGTCGTTAAAAAAAGGTGGTTAGCGAACTCGATCTTTATTTTTGTCCATTATAGCGCATGTAAAATTTCAACCTAATCTGATTACTCTTCGAAAACTTACCCGAAAACTAATTAAGTTTTTCCGCAACTCATGCCCCTTTGGTCGCGCCGACCAGTTCAGAGTATTAGTTTCGCATTTGGTCGGTGTGCAGCGCTAGTGCTATCCTTTCTCCCAATTGAGATTAATCGTTTGGGATATAAGAATGCTTTATCTTAAAATGTCGAATTAATCGCAAGACAGCCATTTTTTGTCAAACACTATAGCTTTTTTATATCCAAGATGCTAATTAAAGTTTTTGGACTTACCAAAATAAATGAATTTTTGCTTCTAAGGATTATAGAGATAGTTTAATTATTCTTCAATTAATTCAGTCTCAATTTTCAAAATACAATATTTTAAAAGAACCAGCGCAATTTCTACCCTTTTAAATCAAATTACCAATTTTAATATTAAATCTCTTCCTGGATCGATTATATTAATTAGAACTATTTTCAATAAATATGCTAAATTCTATGACAGAAATTGATGGTACTAATTCACTTCCTTTAAGAAACAAAAAAAAATCACGGCGGGTATGAACCAACGTGTTCACCTAGATTTAAGCGTAGGTCTAAACCTAGGGCTGACCTGGTTTTTCCCCCTAGCTATTTGTACCAAGTCCTAAGAAAAGAACAGGTTTTTTCGTGAAGGGTCGGGCGCGGTCAACATTTCCGTCACTTTCATTTCAGAGCAGTGTCTCCAATCTTGGGAACTTTGTTAACTGCGCTTGCGTCTCGACGACAATCCTATTGGTCACAGTTAGCGCGCTGATTTTAAATTATATAAATATTTAGATTTATTATTTATAATAAATAATGATTGAATAAGTACAATGGAACAAATTATTTTTGTTCAACCCAATTATTAATCTTGTCTCAGTCGAGTTTTAAAATTAAATTTTTGTTTATTTCCGACAATGTTACTTAAAATAAAATCACTAAAATTACCAAAAATGAATTAAGAGTAATTAATTACTGCACTGATAAATGTTATATCATACGTGTTTTTAAAAAACTGAAGAAGACCTGAATTACAATTACTAATTAATTATTGTATAAATATTATAAAATATATAATATTTATACAAATAATCAAATCATATTTATAATATTAAAATCAATATTTTTTGATGGAATCTAAAACTTTTTATTACCTTTTCACTAACATTTTGAAACATTTAAAATGCTAAATTAAAGAAAAAACATTTTTTCTGAAGTCAGAATTAATAAATTTTTTGCATGAAAAGCGCATTATTTCTTCATATGTTACACCAAAATTCTAATTTACGATTAAGATGCATCTTTGGATGCATTTTCCAAGCTTTATTTATCATTAATATTAAATATAATTATTTATATAATTCAAAATTAGTGCATTAACAGAGACCAATCAGGTTGTGTGTGCGACGTACGCGCAATTTAATAAGTTCCCAAGATTGAGGACATTGTTTCAGAGTGCCATTCGGCTGTTATACACAAAAACGAATATTAAATTTTCAGGTTTGACATAAATAAATATTGTAAAATGTGAAAATAGTGCATTTAAATTTGATTTTATTGATATTTATAATAATTATTGAAAATTGAAACTAACGCTAAACTGAACTAAGCTATAAATATTTATATTTCTTTTTAAATCTAGAAAATAATTTACTTTCTTTCGTTATAAGGCATTTATAAAAATTAATTATGTTAAACAATTATTTAGTGTTACAAAATGTTTTATATTATAAAGAGTAGGATTTATGAAATAAATAAATATTTATAAAGTTGTAAAGTAATAAAATGTATTTGTAAGCCATACCTTTAAAGTCAATTATAAACAATTTAAACTCTTCTTGAATTTTTTTATAACAAATTTAATAATTTCTTTTTTTAATATTTTTGAAAACTCACGTTACTAATAATTTGCGTTCAAAAAATGAGTTAAATTGCATACTTTACTAGTTACTTCTCGTTTAAGGGCATGTCATATTTAGAAAATTATCGATTTCACCAGTTTTAATTCCCCTCGGCTTTTTTTCTACAATAATAAATATTTTGTCTTCAAAATCAGAGGAATGATAGCGAACATGCTAACGGACGTCCCTGTACACTTTTTTTGGGTTAATTTCAAAAAATTTTGATTTGACTAAAAACGTGTGTGTATATTCCCAGGTTATGTGTTACAATTTTCTCCAATAATTATTCTAGAGTGCTTACTGACATCATCGGTAGGACAGAGAACTACATTATCGCAATGACAGAGAGCTGAAAAATGACCCCAACCTCAAAATAAGGCACATGCATAACATTTTTATTTAGCAGAATAAATTTTTTTTAGTTATCATCCCTGAAAAGACTCCAGGGACGTCTGCTATGATATTTTGTAGCATCTCCGAATTCAGTTTTTAAACATTTTCGTTTTTGGGGAAAAAATTCGGGAGAACTGTACCCGACTGACTACACGACGAAGTATGACATGCCCTTACATGAATTATTTTTACAGTGAAGCAATTATTTATTACTGATTTTCAATGTAAACAAAAAAGATTGCGATCTTTAAAAACAATTGTAAGTAATTAAATTTTTTATTTATATCAACTTTCATTAATTATTTTTGTAATATCAGATGAAAATTCATGCTACTAATAATTCACGTAAAAAAATTTAATTACATATTTTCATGAACGTTTTCACTCCACATATATCATGCTAAAATTTTAAGTTTGTCTTATAGTGTGAGCTGGGCACGGTAACCGGCTATCGGTGCTGTACTATCGACCCCGAGGGTTTGCTTTTTATCAGAAGATAAGCGTCGAGACGTACTATAGACTTGGCCCACTCAGCTCGTGGGCGGGAGGACTCGTTTAGCCCCGTGGGGTTAAAGTAATATCTTTTATGGGTCGAGAGGCCGCCTATGAAGAGGTGTTCGCTGGTGGGGCGCTAACGTACGGGACGTAACGAGACGTTGCAGGGCGGACGCTGCAACTCCAAGTGGATACACGAAGGCGACTGACTCTCGCTTCGCTTGCGAGAGACCCGTCGACTTGGCACGGAGGCTCGCGGCGGCAGTGAAATCGGCGGCTGGCCTTGCTATTGGCTGAATGGTCGAACTGGAGTCGCAAACCTAAATGGTGTTGGGGCCGCCGGCCGGGCCCACTAGCTTGCGTTTCAAGCGCCCGCGCCAGGCTTTACCTAAAAATATTCTTCTTAATGCAAAGTTTAATTAGAAATTAAAAATAGAACGGATTAAGATAAATTATCAAAATTAAAATATGTTGCTCATCACTATCCTAACTTCATGCTTTCGAAGAAACTGTGAAGCTAGGTCAAACAGAATGGTTGTTCGGCTTATTTGTTTAGGATTATTTCTTATTAATATAAGCTTACTCAGAAATTATTGAATAAAATTACCGCCGAACAACCACCCTATTTCTTATTTAAATTAAATCTAGATTTGTATATTAAAGTCCTATAGGTATTAAATGCTTGATTAATTATCCCATTAGAAGAAGAACATGATTAAGTCGGTGAAACTTAGTTATATTAAAATATTCTAATGACGTACGTGCATACGTGAGTACACGTAAACACGTATAAAAATCGTAGAATTATTTGTAATCAGAATTCCAGGGGGGGGGAGGGAGTTTGTATTTCTAGTTGATCCTGATCTTTTACTATTGATCTGTATAATATAAACATTTTGAAAACGAAATTTTACTCCCCAGAATGATTCGTATTTTAATCGGTTGAGCCTCGTGCACTGGCCAGCGCGTCCCAGAGAAAAGGAAATGTAGAAGAGAGAGTGAGAAAGAGAAAGAGAGAGAGAGCTAGCGCTAAAGGGAAGAAAGAGCGCGCGTGAGTAAGAAAGGGCGAACACTGGAGGGCGTGCCTAACATGCCGTGAAAGTTGTTGATGGGGAGTGTAACACGGTGGCCTCGCGCGATTTTAAAGCTGTTTACAGGCGGCCGAGGAATGTTTCCGCCCTCACAGGTCACTTTGGGGAGACGAAAGGTCCTTAATAAGGCGATGACTCACTTAGGGCGAGCCAAATCGTCGTTTGTGGAAACCGTAAAATCAACAATTTGTGACGTTGTACCTTCGCTCAAGTAGCCTCCTGGGAACTTGAATGGAAAGTCCCGTAGACTATTGTTTGAGTTTCCGGGGTTCTTAGTATAGCCTTTTTGTTTTACAACAAATTCCACCCCTTCCCGGATAAAGTTTGCTCACCCTTAGTGTTCATTTGATTTTCAAAAATATAAACCCCCTGGGAAATTGATGATAAGTACCAATTATCCTAGTATATTTGTAATAAACGTAAAATTAAACTGAATCAGTGTCACCTCGCGGCGGCCACTCCTATTTCTGTAGTTACAAGTTAACTGGGGTGCATCTCGGCAGCCCTGACTAATTCGGAGTCAATACAAAATTGGTTCCCCGCAGCAGCCATTCCTAATATACAATTTACATTTAATCCTGGGTGCATGTCGGCAGCCCATTGCCTAACCTTATCGAGCCTTTACGAGGTAATTCGCGCTAGCTTCGTCTGTACGCAAATCGATCCACCTACGTCTGCCTTCTCAGAGTAGCGTAATTTCGAGCGTCGCGGTAGGCTACCGGTACGCGTGCTCGTAAGTGATAGTGCCTCCTGGCGCTATCGGACTCGTCTCCTGACAATAGATCCTGGGCGTCAGCCAGTGCAGTGTGCCGAACGTATCTATCTTCTGGTTGAAGTCGGTCTCCGGCTGTTTGTGCACGGGTAGTGTGCGTTTCCTCAACGGCACCGTCCATACGTGGCATCTCCTTCCTGTCGACGGCTACGACAGGGTACTCGTGCCGTTCTTCGTCGATGGTATCGACAAAGTCTTCGTTATCGCCGCCGACGCTTCCGGCTGGGTCCGTATTATCACCACCGACGCTTTCGGCTAGGTTGTGTGAAAGCGACTGTCCGCCGGCTTCCTACTCGCGCGTGCTGACACCGGTACCAATACACTGCCGTGTATCTTTTGAGCGTTTCCGTCTTTCCAAATCAGGCAGACCTCACCAGCGACGTTGTCTAGGACCTGAAAGGGGCCAACTCGGGCGGGGGCCAACTTGGCATTGTATCCTGCGACTTTGTTTGAGAGCTGATGATTGGGTACGTACACCCAATCACCGGGGTAGTACCTAGGTCTTTCATAAGCGGTCGCGTATCGAGCCTGATGCGCGGCTTGTCGTGTGCGGGCCTCGTTCTCTCGTATCTGCTGTTCTTCGGCTGGCTGGTCTTCCCCGTCATTTTCGAGTAATTGCCATTCACCCGGCCGGCAAATCGTCCTCCCCATGAGAATCAACCTTTTGATTACGGCGTTCGGTAGGGTTGGCGCGCGGGTGGTAGACTGGCGTGGTCCACAGCTCACAACCCCACCGCTAGCTCGCCTCAACCCAGGCATGGTCTGTGAATTGCGGGCCGTTATCGCTTAACAGCCTACGAGGATATCCGTAACGACTAAAAACTTCGTCTTCAATTTTCTTGATGATCCTTGGTGCGTCCGCTGCTCGCAGGGGGAAGGCTTCCACCCAGCGAGTAAAAAGGTCTGTAACTACCAATATGTAGTTGTGGCCTTGAGTAGTGCGAGGATACGGGCCCATTAAATCGACGGCTACCGTATCCCATGCCTTGCGGGCGGGTCGTGGACGCTGGTTGTCCGGTTGTCGGCCACGTACTGGCTTACAACATAAACAGAGGTGGCAACCGGACACGTATCGTCTTATGTCCCGGCTCATTTCAGGCCAGAAGAAATGCTCGCGTACCGAGCGTATGGTTTTGTCGATGCCCGGATGTCCTGCAAGAGCAGCGTCATGGTATTCCCATACCACGCGTGCCTGCAGAGTAGTTGGCACTTGTAGTCTCCACTGATGGTCGTTTCGGTCGCGGCGCCAAAATCCCTGATTCGTCAGGCGATTTCGGTCGAAAAACTCCTTGTCTTCCTGTGTTAAGCTCTGCTCGTTTTGTAAATTCCGCCAGCGAATTGAATCTCTTGAAATTATCGGGTCTTCCTGCTATGCAGTGACGATTTCATCAAACAGGGGTGGCCTTGATAAAACGCTAAGAATTGGCACAACCGGTGTGATTCTGGTGTGGCTAGGCGTGAAGGTGGGCGGTAACATTGGCGCTAGATCGGGCTCTCCTGGTGAAAACTCCGTAGGATCTGGGTGCCGCGACAAGGCGTCCGGAAGTTCCTTTCGTTTTCCCGGCACGTGCTCCACAGTGCGCGGAAAGCCACTGAGAAAAAGAACCCAGCGGGTTAGTTTGTCCCGTGTATCCTTTTGCCTTTCTAGCCGCGTTAAGGTCTTACTGTCCGTTCGTAGCGTAAAAGGACGGTCTTCTAGGAAAGGACGATATTTTCTAATCGCCCAGACGATCGCCAAACACTCCTGCTCGTTACAGTGGTAACGAGCTTCTGTTGAAGAGAATTTCGCACTCGCGAACGAAATGATGTGTCGTTTTCCGTCGGTGTCCTCCTGCATGAGGACGGCTCTCATGCTACGAGCGCTAGCATCAGTTTGGAGAATAAACCTCAGTTCCGGGTCTGGACGACTGAGGGTCACTGGTCGCTGGAAGGCGGCTTTGGCAGCTTCGAAGTGCTTCTGGGCCTCAGAAGTCATTTTGTATGCTTTCTTCGTTGACAACATATCTGACAACGGGGCAAGGATTAGCGAAGAGTTCGGAATGTATTCCTTGAGTCAGTTGCAGATACCTAGGAAGGAACGCATTTCCTTACGGCATCGGGTTGGCGAGGCATTCTTGATCGCCTCGATGTGCCCGCTTAGCGCCGAGTTTCCATCGGTGCTGACGACGTGCCCAAGATAAGGAAGAGTAGTTTTTCCGAAGCTGCACTTAGCGGGTGCAACAGTTAATCCGCATATGGATAGGCGTTCAAAAACCAATTCTAAATGTAGTAGGTGTTCTTCCGAATCTCGCGAATAAATGACTATGTCGCCCAGATAGGCAAGGGCGAAGATGCCCCATTGCTCCGCAAGGACCTGCCTCATTAGGTTTCGAAAAGTTACGGGTGCGTTCTTGAGCCCGAACGGCATAACCCGGAACTGGAATTGGCCTCCTCCGGGCGTGGAGAAGGCTGTGAACTGGCGCGAACGTGGCGCCATTGGTACTTGCCAGTAACCACTTTTTAGATCGAGCGTGGAAAAAATCCTAGCCGTACCCAGATCCTTTAGTGTCTCGTGGATTCTGGGGAGGCACTGGGGGGCATCGACGGTCATACCGTTAAGGCGACGGTAATCGATGCAAAAACGGTAATCGCCGTCCTTTTTGCCGGCGATTACAATGGCGGAACTGAAGGGTGATGATGTGGGTCTATTATTCCGTCGCGTAACATCTCCCGGACTTGAACGTCGATATAGTGTCGTTTTTCGTCCGAGTATCTGCGAGGTGCTTCGCGGAATGGGTGACCATCTTTAAGCTGTATTTCCTGTTGCACGTTCGCAAGCGTCTGCTTTAAACGTCCGCTTCCATAAAATAGGGGAGCGTGCTGTTGCACCAGCTGACGGAAGTCTTTTTGCAAGTGAACAGGGAAATCGCCTTGTACATCGACTTCCTCCGTGGGGAAAAAAAAACTCGTGGGCACTAATATGGAAGGTACCGGGATACGTTATTTCCTGGATAGCGGGGCTTAACGTAACTGAACCGTCGAGGGTGATGATAGCCCCTACCGCGGCCAGTAGGGCGTGGGGAGGGCTTGATATTCGGGCTTGATATTCAGTGGTCGTCAGTACAGCCTTATTCACAAAATTTTCTAAAGCCAAGGTATCGATCTCAGCGATCACTTCCCGGCCGGCCAGTATGACTCGGACGCGGAGAAGGTTGTTGAGATCAGCGAACACCGCGCTAATTACTGGGATGCGTTCGGGGCGGCCGGGGTGGTTGCTTGTTTGTTTTCGGCAGCCCGGTCCCGCCAGTTTCCCGGAATTGCTGCGGATTGACGAGCGCGAATGACTAGACACTCCCGGTGAAAATGCTGCCACGGGAAATGGTGGCATTGCCACCATTGCGGCGGAAGCTGTTGTTTGGTTATTCTGTACTGGTGCCGTGATCGTTGTTTTTGCTTGTGATTTTTCTCGGACGGTCTTCCGCGGAATATCTTCAGCTTCATCCGTCTCCGCTTGGACGGCTCGTTCTACTAGGTCTTCGAATGTTGTGATGGTAGCGGTGCGTAGGATTTTTTTAATCGAAGGCTTGAGAGCCTCGAGAAGCAAAGCTACAATTTGCGGCTCTGGTGCTTGTGGTAAAAGTCGGAGGGCGAGGAGATATTTTTTTTGTGAAAATATTCCTACTGCCTCCTTCTCTTCCTGTTTAGTTGCATACAGTTTTATATGCAACGTGTTTAAGGCTGAAACTCCCGCAAAGTGCTGAATAAGTAGGGTTTTGAACTTACCCCAAGGTAGGGATAAGTTTCGATACGCTTCGTACCATTTTCCAGCGCGTTCTGTTAACGATTTGGCCACCATTCGTGACCAAAGCGTGATTTCTATCGATGCCTCCGCGAAGTAACGTTCGCATTGATCGATGAATTCTTCCGGATCCTCATGATCCATACCGGCGAATGTGGGTCGCGGG
Source organism: Belonocnema kinseyi (assembly GCF_010883055.1). Classification (NCBI taxonomy): domain Eukaryota; kingdom Metazoa; phylum Arthropoda; class Insecta; order Hymenoptera; family Cynipidae; genus Belonocnema; species Belonocnema kinseyi. The sequence goes on along the minus strand of NC_046665.1, from coordinate 122,239,554 downwards.
ACATAGGGTGTGCGAAACGCACGTATTAGCGCTCGCCAGTCGATAATTTGCGTATATGTTGGAATAGCCAGAGCTGGTTGACCTTCCTGTATGGTGCTGTTAGTATTTGCCGCGTGTGTATGTGTGATAACGGACGAGCGAGATTGTACTCGAACAGGCGAGCGTGTCGGTGCCCGGATAGGCGAGTGTGCTTGCTGGACAGACGAGCGAGTTTGTTGGCATGGTGATAGAATTGGCCTAAACATCATAGGAGACATTGAATCCGGGCGGTTACTTGGACCGGGCATGGGCTCGTTCTCGGCTAATGGTTCTCGGAAGAGATCTCTCGGTGTGAAGCGCGTAGTCGGTGGAACCGAACGGCTTCTTTCTTTTTCTGACGTCGGCGTAACAGAACACTTTCGCCCCACTTGTTCGTTTGTGAAAGGGGATGCTGCGGCATCTGCGTTTGTTGCTTGATCTACGGTCCTAGGGATTGCGTCAGGCGCCACCGAGTTTTCTGGCTAAGACTCGGAAACCGGGTAGTTTCTGGTAGCCATTGTTCTGGCTGGCCTACCAGGGCCACGGCGAGGCGAGTTTGGAGAGCGAAGCATTGGGCTTTTACGGGTCCGTTTCCAACTCCGTTCGAAATCAGGAAGGTGGAAAGCAAAAATTCCGAGCCCCACGTTTGGGCCGCCAATTTGTTAACTGGTACCGTCCAGATGGTGACCACCCAGTGCAAGTGAAGCTAAGTCAAAAAGAATGGTTGTTCGGGTTATTTGTTTAGGATTATTTCTTATTAATATAAGCTTACTCAGATATTATTGAATAAAGTTACCGTTGAACAACCACCCTATTTGTTATTTAAATTAAATCTAGATTTGTATATTAAGGTCCTGTAAGTATTAAATACTTGATTAATTATCCCATTAGAAGAAGAACATGATTAAGGCGGTGAAACTTAGTTATATTAAAATATTCTAATGACGTACGTGCATACGTGAGTACACGTAAACACGTATAAAAATCGAAGGATTATTTATACTCAGAATTCCAGGGGGGGGGGGGGAGTTTGTATTTCTAGTTGATCCTGATCTTTTACTATTGATCTGTATAATTTAAACATTTTGAAAACGAAATTTTATTCCAAGAATGAGTCGTATTTTAATCGGTCGAGCATCGTGCACTGGCCAGCGCGTCCCAGAGAAAAGGAAATGTAGAAGAGAGAGAGAGAGAGAAAGAGAAAGAGAGAGCTAGTGCTAAAGGGAAGAAAGAGCGCGCGTGAGTAAGAAAGGGCGAACACTGGAGGGCGTGCCTAACACGCCGTGAAAGTTGTTGATGAGGAGTGTAACACGGTGGCCTCGCGCGATTTTAAAGCTGTTTAGAGGCGGCCGAGGAATGTTTCCGGCCCTCACAGGTCACTTTGGGGAAACGAAAGGTCCTTAATAATACGATGACTCACTTAGGGCGAGCAAACTTGTCGTTTGTGGAAACCGTAAAATCAACAATTTGTCACGTTGTACCTTCGCTCAAGTAGCCTCCTGCGAACTTGAATGGAAAGTCCCTTAGACTATTGTTTAATTTTCCGGGGTTCTCAGTATAGCCTTTTTGGCTTACAACACTATAGCGCCGATTTTGGGGCTAATGGTGGGTGGCAACTAACTCATCATAACCCGCTTTGCTTTTGTTTATTCACGCTTGAGTGCTCGCCTGAGTGGCAACCGCAGACCCCGCGCAGCTTCTGTTATACCTAACTGCGGCGCGCTGTCGATTCTCGGTAGGGCTGCAGAAGGGAGTGCTATTGAAAGGTTTTACTGTATTATTGAAAATTCATGTTGACCATAATTTTAGTTTAAAAAAAGAACAGTTTAATTGCATATTTTACTCATTGTCTCTCGTTTAAATTTAAAAAATGTTATATCATAAAAAGTTATTTTTAGTTATTTGAGAAGTTGCCAAAAAAATTGTAATCTTGAAAAACAATCAAAAACAATTCAAAAACAAACCGTTGAGTTTTTCGTAAGGCGTCAAATCACTAGACATTTCAGCTAATCAAAGTGTTTCTCCGAATAACTAGTCAACATTTCCGTCACTTATTAATTACTTATTAATGCTTATTACTTTTGAGTAAAGGCAGTTTGTACATAATAAGTGCAAAAATTATGAAAGCTATTTTGTAAACTATCTCATTTTGTAATAGAAAGAGAATACGATTAGATAGTTTTAACCTCAAAAGCGCCACGCGAAAAAACGCGTAAGTATCAAGTCGACGGAAAAAATGCAGTTTTGGAAAAAAATTTACATTGTACTTCGTAATTTTCTTAATGCTGAAAATGAGTTACAAGATAAATCATAAATCCGCAAATCAGCAATGTTTTATTCGTACTTTGTTAAAGTGTGTACTGGCGAAGGCAAAATGGCGTCAAGGGAAATCATTGGATCATGGAACGTAATGGAACAGCCGGAGATGAACCGTATCGAGAATCTAGTCAGCCAATGAGATGACAGGGATGACTTCGAAATTTGCCGCGAAATTAAAATTGAAATGTGTATTTCCTTCAACTAAAGATTTATAGAACTGAACTATAAGCAATAGAAATAGATTTACATTAACATTAGTATATTCAAAAAAATAAATGAATCTATAAAAAATGAACAAGTGAAATTTGCAATGTAAATTGTTCATAAATTGCATTCCTAATTTTCAAAATGTTATCACAAATGTCAAGCACTAAATGCTTTAAATTATTTTTTATTCTGGTAACCCAATTCTTATTAAAAAAGTGATAATATCATATTTTATCCCTGACAAGGCAAAAAAGATTACGTTAAAAATGTTTTTTAGAATTTTTTATAACATTTTAATCTTTGTTTTTGAAGATTTTTGGTGTGTAAATTGGTGAGTCGGTTTGGAATTTTTTGTAGAAAAAAATAAAGGGGTAAATATGTAGGCTCCTGCGAGGGCTCACCCAAGCGTTTCCACAGTGGGTCGCATTTGTCGGGCCTCGATAGGGTCACTAATCATTTTCATATAGGACGAAACATTAGACCTTTTATAGTTTAGGAAATATAGCGGTCAATACTTATTTCTATTTAAAAAATGTTAAAAATATATATTTTTTTCATGCTACTTTTTTTTTTAAATAAATAATTTCCTCTTCATCTGACTTCCCAAACAAGTAAAATGCTCTAAGAGAAATACAGTTCTGGCTTTCAGAATGAGAACTTCTTTATGGAAATGACGTAAACAATAATTTTGGTGCCAAAATAAATATTTCATAAAAATTATTAACCACTTCAGGGTTATTTTAACGTGGTTCATTCATTCATATTGTAAAATATTTTAAAGATTATTTTAAAGATTTCGAACAGGAAATTAATTTTTTGTAATTAAAAATTATATATTTACCAATGAAATTGGGATACAGAGCCAAGCTGAGGATCACAATAACAATAACAGTCCTCATTGTCTCCTGATAAATGAGTCTAACTTCGGTGAGTTTCAGTGTATAATTAGTTAATATTCTGCAGACTGACTCACTGTCCACCCGCTATCTCTTTCGTTATTCGAATTCATTTGACATATTTGCAAAGTAAATTGGAGGGGTGCAGGTTATTTTCCTGATATATTTATATAGGGCGTCCAAAAAGTCTTGAAACACCTAAAGAACTATCCAAATAAAATTTTATTTAAATGGTTCAAGGTCATTCTTAGATTAACTTTTAACTAAAAATTAAAAAGGTGACCAAAAATTAGACATTGAACTTGAACTTTGAGGTCATTTCAAGGTAAACTTTGTTTTTTAAAATGTGAACGTTTATTTTTGACATCGAAAATCAACAGAGCGGGAAATTTGACGCTTGAAGGTCATAGGTCAGGTGTGACTTTGTAAGTCTGTTGAAGGTCATTCAAACTTAAGCAAGGCCCGGCTTGAATTAACAGGACGGCTCTGTATTTTCCTCAGGTCAAGGTATTTCTTAGAGTAACTTTTATCAATAAATTCAATAGCGACCTTCAATTTGACTTTAACATTGACCGACAATATTATTTAAAGGTCAACTTTGCGTTTTTAAATGGAGAAACCTATTTTTGACAGCGGCAATCGAAAGAGTGGGAAATATACGTTAAAATATGTACTCCGGTCCACGTCTTTGTTCTTGGGTTAACCCGAGCCAGTCTTTGCTTAAGTTTGAATGACCTTTAGCATACCTGCAAAGTCACACCTGACCTATGACCTGAGAACATGGTGAAACGTATAATGTCCCGCTCTTTCGATTGCTGATGTCAAAAATAGGGGTTACCATTTAAAAGCAAAAAGCTGACCCTGAAAATGATCTTTAGAGATCAAGTTCAAGGTCAAACTGAAGGTCACCATTCGATTTCTTGTTAAAAGTTACTACAAGAATGACCTTGATCTGAGTAAATAATTTTTCATCTGCACAGTTATTTAGGTGTTTCTAGATTTTTTAGACAACCTGTGTAAAAAAACTACGTTTTGTGATCTTTTTATTGCTTACTCAGTAATGATAGTGAGCATTTATTTGTGAAAGCGAAATTTGCTGCTAGTAAACACAGCCTCATATCCCAAAGAAGGGAACTTCATTTCAAATGCACAAATGTGGCTATTAACTTTATTTATTTAAGACATGTTTAATATAATAAAATTCTTGATAAAAACGTCTACGATACAAAAAGTTTAGACAAAAAGCAGAATATAAAGAAACGCATAGTTTTTGGAATCCAAATTTTGCCACGTAATTTTGAAATATATCTAAAACGAGAGAGAGGGAATGAGAATGCAAACGCATCCTAGTCTACTTATGCTATCACATAACCATTACTTATAACCTCTACGCTTCTAATCTAAGTGACTTCCGTTTCCTTTTTCTTTTACTTCTCTTTTGCATCCATTTCCCATTTTTTCAGAGGCATTCTTTGATTCTTTCTCATTCGCACCAGAAAAGCAGGAACATAATAGAAAGGTAGAGTCGATGCAAGGTAAGATGAAAATTATAGAAAGCTCGAACGAGGAGTTTGGAGTGGGCTAGAGTGGGAATATGGAGAAGAAAAGGCTAAGAAAAATAGAACAAAGAATAGAAAAGAAAGAGAGAGAAGAAAGGAAAAGAAATACAGTGATAAAGGGTACAAGACTAGAGGGGAAGGAGCTGAACGAAGGAGTGGAAAAGGTGCTAAACAGAATTGGTGCTAAGGTAGAGATAAAGGAAGTGTGAAGTGTAGGAAGAGAGGAGCAAAGAGGAAAGAGAATGGTACTGATCAAACAAAAGAAATGGGATAATAATAGCGAAGTGATGGCAAAGAAGAGGATGTTATTTGGAAGCTCGGCGAGAATAAAGGATGATTTGACATGGGTAGAAAGGAAGATGCAGTATAAGTTAAGAAAAATAGAAAAAGAGAAAAAAAGGGACGAAGAATATGGGTTTAGTATGGAAGAATACAGATAGGAGGAGTATGGTCAGATTGGGACGAAGAATAGGAAGATATAATAATAAATCAAGCGCCGGGAAACTAGGAAATGAAGGAACGGGGGATAAGAAAATAAGAAAAAGTAAAGAGCGAAAAAAGACGAGAAACGAATGTAGGGAAGAATAGACGATATGTTACTGGAATAAAGCAAGATAGAGAAAGGATTGAGAGGTTTTGAGAAATTTGACAATGGGATTAAGTAGTAGTCTAGAGAAAAGTTATGAAATAATAAAATGTGACAGGGAAATTTGGGCGGAGAGATCGAAAAAAATGAAAACAGAAATAAAAAGAGGTTTAGAGTGCACAAACAAAAATGAAGTTAGTAAAGGGGGAATAGAAATGGAGGGGATAAGGATTGCAAGGAAAAAAGAAGGAGGTCCGAAAAAAGGCATTAAGAAAATTAAGAAAAAAAAAGTAATTGAGAAGGATATAGGAGGAAAAAGAGGTACACTGAGTTGTGTAATCAAAAGAAGGCTAGGACGGTAGAAGATGTTTGGAAAGTAGTGAATGTAGAGATAGAAGAAGAGTAAACCAAGGTATTGAAGTAATAGAATGGAAAAACAATATTTGTTGGATTTGCTAATCGGAGTAGAGAAAAAAGTCAGGAAAGGAGGTAAAAATGATAGAGGAAGAGATAAGGAAGATGACATAACAAGGGAAGAAATAGTCAAGGTGTTAGGAATCATAGAAGATGGAAAGGCACCTAGTGTAAATGAGATTCCAAATGAAGTATGGAAATATGGAGGGATGGATTTGAAGATATGGGCATAGCCAATGTTTAATAAAATTTGAAGACGAGGTGGGTGGTCAGAGGTATGGAAAAAAGGAGTAATGATATCGATATTGAAGAAAGGCAAAAGAGAGGAGGTTAAAGATTATAGGTGTGTGACGCTGATGCCATGACTGTATAAAGTCTATGTTACTGTTATGTCGGAGGGATTGAAGAAAGAAAATGATGGAAACAATATAAAGCCACCGAATCAGACCGATTATATACATATGTTATGTTCTGAATTATCTGGTAAATAATATGATTAAACGGGAAAAAGGAGCAACGAAAGTAATTTTCGTAGACTTAAAGGCGGCGTTTGACTCATTAGACGGAGGTTAAATCGAAAATGTTATTCTGGAAAGGGGGATAAGAGAGGGATTATTAAAGAGAGTATCGGACATTTTTAAAAAGACAAAAGGCAGGGTGAAGGAAGGAGAATAAGTAGAAGATCGTTTCCAGTTGGTGAGAGGAGTGAGGTAAGGATGTCCCCTGAGCCAAATTTTATTTAATATATTAACATCAGACTTGGAAAATGAAATGAGGAGAAAATTTTAGGGAGGACTTAGGATAGGAAAGGAAAAGAAATATACACTGGCATATGCAGAGGATATAGTGTTAATGGCAGATGATAAAGAATGGATGGCGGGCTTTATTACAGGATTAGAGAAATATTCAGATGGGAAAAAATTGAATTTAAATGTAAAAAAAGACAAAAAACGATGTTAACAGAAGGAGGGGGGAGAAAGAAAGGACGGGGAGATGGAGGGCAATAAAGTTAGAAGAAGTAAAATAGTTGAAATATTTGGGATGTAATTTGCAAACGAATGGAGATAATAGAGCTCATATAGGAAAAGGATAAAAAAGCAACAGGGTTAATAAAACAGATATAGGGAATAGGAAAAAGAAGGCTAAAAATTGGAGAAGGATAATGTGCTTATATGATACACTGGTATGACCGTTGTTAGATAATGAAGTAGAGATATAAGGATGAAAAGAAAGCAAAGATATTGAGAGTTTACAAGAAAGGCATATAAGGTTGACATAAGGGGTAGACTGGAGGTCGACAGGTTATATGATGAGAGAAGAAGCGCAAAGGAATAAATTAAGTACTAGAGCAGGAAAGAGCGCATGGAAATTTGTGACGAAGCTGTGGGAGGGAAGGGGAGAGTGGCAAGCGAGAAAGTGTTGGATGAAGATAGAAGAGAAGAGATGGAGGGCGAAAGAATTAACGAGAAAGGAAGAAAAAAGGAGAATGTTCTTTAATGCTAGAGGCATCGAAGATGGGACTGGAGTAAATTATGAAGATTTGAAAAAAAGGAGAGAGAAAGAAAATTATTAGAAAGAAAGATAATTGAGGAATCAAAATGCAATAAATAGTCTAAGACAATAAAAAATTAAGGCGGACCAAAGTATTTAGAAAACGGATGGAGGGAGAGAAAGTGGACGAGATTAGCGAATTTAGATTGAGAAACGAGGTAAGGAAAGCGATGTACTGGGAACAGGAAGAGAACAGAAGGTGCAGAATATGTGAATGGGAGGAGGAATATGGGAACATGTATGGGAAGGATGTAGGAGAGGAATAGAAGATAAAGGAAGCTGGCAAACGAATGTGGTAAAGATAATAGGGTCCCAGGTAAAAAAGTTATATATAATTTATATATAGTGGAATAAGACAAAAATATTTTTAATTTGATGAACTTTTCTATGTAAAACCTTCGTTTCCTACAATTCCCTTACTATTCTCACCCTTCTCTACAAAAATATGTTTTTCCGGTGGCGATTTGAGCATTTTTCGATCTTCCTTTTGATGAAAGCCCTAATTTATCCCACGCTTTTTTCTCATTACCTCTCCTTTTCTACCGTTTCTGGTACTTTCTCCTTGCCTTCCTTTCTTTGATCTTCCCTTCTGATGTATTAAAAACTTTCTGCTTTAAATACGTTTTTTTCCTTGATGTTAGTCGCTCCGCTAGCTCCCTGCCTCTATCTATCGTCGCGTTCTAGCAAAGATATTATACACTAGAGTGGTCCAAAAATTCATGTATCCCCTAAAAATTATTACTATTAGTCTAGTGAAATATTTATTAACATTAGTTCATTAATTTTTAATTGTTTACACAAATTGAATTTGTTTGAATTTTTATTTGAATATTTACTTTTTTCCTTAAAAATTGTTAATATTGGTTTAGTGGAATATTTATTAATATTATTTCATAAATTTTAAATTTTTTTTAGCAAATTTAATTTATATAAATAATTGTTTTATCAAAAAAATATAAATATTTCTTTAGTGTAATATTGATCACAATCGGTTGATTAATTTTATTTTACATTTTGAATAAAAATTATTGCTATTAATCTAGTGGAATATTAAACAACATTGGTTAATTGCTTTCAATTATTTAAACAAATCTCATTTGTGTAAAAAATGTTTCTTTTTTCAAAAATTCGTTGAACTGGCAGTTGATTTTCATTAAGTGCCGTACATTTATTTACAAATATTTTTCAATTGTTGAAACAATAAATTACTATTTATTTTCAACAAATGATAATTTATTGTTTATACAATTGGAAAATATTTTTAAATAAATTCATGTCATTAACGATAACAAAATGTCACTTCGACGAATTTTTACAAAAAAAAAATTAATGAACTAATGTTAATAAATATTCCACTAGACCAATAGTAACATTTTTTTAGGAAAAAAACGAATAAAAAAAATTATTTAACAAATTCCATTTTTTCGAACAATTAAACATAATTCAACCAATGTTATAAAATATTTCCCTAGACTAATAGTAATAATTTTAAGGAGGAAACAAGACTAAATTTTCGAAAAAAATTATTTAAACACATTCTATTTGTTTACATAATTTAAAAATATAATAAATATTCCACTAGATCAATAACAATAATTTTAAGTAAAAAAAGAATTTCTTTTTTCGGATTTGGAATAAAATGGAAGGGATCGTTGGCCTCTAAAGAAAAAGCGTTTTTGAGCCACCATATTGTACACCTAGCTGTGGCAAGTGTGGGCGGAGTGGGGATAGAATTATTAGTAGCAGAGAATAAATGTAGATGTCGCTGTCGACAAAAATCTAGAGCAAGATTTTGACAAAAGATATTTTTGCAAACTCAGCGGCATTCAAAAGGGCGAGACCAGTCCTATCCGTCCGACCCTAATTTTGCATAGGAGCTCTGGCTAAAGTTCGATTCCAGACGTGAACTAATCCGCTGGTGGCGCTGCTGCGCTTCTTGCTGTCTAATGCATTAGTAATAACAGAAAAATAATGAAATAATTAATACAAGAATATTTTACGGGCAACAAAGGGTCTGATACAGAACAATATACATGTTCCAAAAGAAATTTGAAATAAGTCTATAAGATACTTGATCAAAAAATGTATATGAATATAAAATCCATTTTCAGAAATATAAGAATAGAGAAACAAAATTAAATAATAATACAGAATTCGGAGATTATAAATTGTAGTTAATCGACTCCATAAATAAATATAATATAATAAGCATAATAAAACCTAAAAGCTATGAGTATTTTCTACTTTTTGGAATAATTATTTCAATATTATTTATTTCTATAACCATTTTTCGATCATTACTTTCTGATCATTCATTTGATATTTTAGAAAAAGACGTAAAGAATGTCACTGAATTATTTTTTCGTATAGAACTAACAAGATGAAAGATTTAAAATTTCTAGACCTGTACATCTTTAAAAAAATGCAAAAATCTATTTTCGTCGCTACATATTACTTAATTTTTAATTGTTATCAATTTTGATATTAAATCCCTTTCGCTCATCATTCACAAGTAATATTATAAACAATTATATCTTTAATAAATTAAAAAAGTATATATTTCTAAATAACACAAAAATTTGATAATATTCACACAAAAATGGGCCTGTGATGTAAATAGAAACACCTATATTTTCAAAAATGTCGATTCAATTACACGTTTATTTTACGTATTGATGAAATAAGTGTCATTCTATTTCATTTCGCCGTCAGTTGCCTCTTAATTTTAAAAAATTTGATACTTAACTATAATAATACTCAATGTTTTTTTGAAGTAGTTTAACACACAAATTTAATAAAATACAGAAATTTTATTGAAAAATTTAGTTCACAAAATGCAATGGTAAAGAAACATTTTCATGTTAAAAACGTTTATGTACATTATAGAATATAAATACTAAATTTTGTCATTTTCCTCGTTGCGAATTATTCATCAGCGAAAATAAAAAAAATCTTTAAAAAGAAACTCAAAACAACCATTTTAATAAGCCTACGAAGGTGCTGGAAAATTATGTTTAACTTGCTGTTAAAATACAATTCCCGTTCATCATTTGACAACAAAATAACTTTTGCACATGTGAAATAAAAGTTTTTAAACTAATTTGAGTTAATTTTACATTGTAGAATTTGAGTTATTCTCTATTTTCCCTAATACGCGTAATTAGTGTGACATTATGTGTCCCTTTCCCTTTTAAAAATAAAACTTATAAATAAATAAAAATAAAGTAATTTGATACATTTATCTTATGAATAAGTTACAAAAATTATAATTATTACTATAGTTGAGCATAAAAAAAATTAATAGGCCGCAACCACATTAAATCCTATGGTCTCGCTTTTGTTGCAATCGTATTAAATTTATACGAAAATTTGCATGAATCTGCTTCATTAAAATTATTTATTTATTTTACGCGCACTGTAAATCACTTAAACTTATTTTTTTCATTAACACTTTATTTTTTAATTACATTTGTCATATAGCCTAATGTATCTGCCAATAAGAAGCGCAGCAGCGCCGCCAGTGGATTAGTTCACGGCTGGCATCAAACTTTAGCCAGCACTTTTGCACGCGGCCGGATAGGGCTGGGCGAGACTTATACTTTAAAATGGCGCTTATGGTTCTTTGAGTAAATGACACAATTTGATGATACATAACCTCAAATATGATTTATAACTATTCTTTCAGAGTCATTATCTTACTCAGTCTGTGCAATATTCTTGAATAATATTTTGTTTAGCCTGCTGCTTTAGAAAAATGAAAAAACAATCTTTAAAAACTTTTCCACATTATAACACAAAATGTTATAAAATTCTGCGTGTAATAAATCTAAATTGGCGCCAAAATGTCAACTTTATAAAAAAATACTGCAAAAAAACGTCAAATTTCGATGTTTCCTAAAAGTTGACATAACTGAAAATAATTAAATTTTCAAAGTGTATATTATTTTGCTACTTTGTTCTGTAAAGTCTGACCTTAGGGCAAAGCATTGGCGGATCCAGAGGGGGGCGATCGGGGCGATCGCCCCCCCCCCCCCCCCCCCCCCCCCCCCCGAGCTCTAAGTTTTTATACTTATAACTTGAAATATTTTTTTTTTTGCTTTTTTCGACTTATACGCCCCGATCGCCCCCTCCGAGACCAAGGCCTGGATCCGCTGCTGGGGCAAAGTCTAGGTGAAATATTCTGAAAATTTTTGTTTTATCATTTTGACCAGTACTAAGGAAAATTCCATTTAAAATAAGCGTGAGGTCTTCAAAACTTTTAATTATATTCCGAGTAATTACGATTTTTTATATTTATATTTTTTATACTAGTTAATGCTACCAACGGTCAATAATTAGAAAAGTATTCCCCGAGTTACTAAAAATCATCACATGTTGTATTTAAAACCATTTGAGATAAAAATTTACCGGAGTTCCTGACGTAATTTGGCGCCTTTCGAACTCTAATCTGAACGCACGTCGTGCGTGAGAATATGCACGGCATACAAAGTAGTTGCTATATATATTGTTCCCCACTCCGCCGCCACTCGCCTCATCTAGGTGTATAAGATCATGGGGTCTACCCCACCCTGTTTCTACCAATCTGAGTTACCCAATCCTCCCGCCCTGTCACAAATCTCAAACCAACCTAACCTCAACTTCCACAGAAGTCTGCCTCAATCCTTAAAAATATCTTCATCCCCTTGTCAACCTCACAATCCCTCAATCAATCTCTCACAAACAAACCCTTCAGCACACTTCAAAAATCCACTTACCCCAAATTTCATCCGAAGAACTCAGCATCAACAATTACCGCTACCTCAAACTTCCCAGTGGGCACAAAATTTGGCGACGTCTTTACGACATCTTCACGACATCGTTACGACAACTTTACGACATCCTATGTCCATGTCGTTTCGATGTCTTTGCGATGTCGTGAAGACATTGTCAGATCATACGACATATTTACGATATCGTAAAGACACCTTAACGACATGGACAGAGGATGTCATGAAGTTGTCGTAAAAATGTCGTAAGGATGTCGTAAAGACGTCACCAAACTTTGTGCCCACCGAGTTTTTTGCCGGAAACGGAAGTCCAAAAAAGTTTTCTCAATAGTAAAGTTAAAACTTGCATAATTTTTCATTTTCAATGTTTTAAATGACAGCTCTTCAATTTCAAAGAATTATAAATCAAAATTCCTGAATTTCCACGATTTTGGAAACCAAAACTTAAGTTTATAAAAAATAACTTTCTATTAGTTTTTAATTTTTATTTATTAGAATTAAGAACTCTATCGTTTTAAAGAGTTACATGAGAAAAAGGATGAATTTCAAAGATGGATAGATACAAAAATCTTGAGTTCGGATGATTTTAAAAATTAACAGTCAAGTTTCCAATTCTAAATCTTCCAAATTATAGCAATTAACTTACGATTTTTTAAATTAAGAAATCTTCAATTTCAAAAATACATAAATAAAAATTCCTTAATTTCAAAGAAAAGAGTCAAGATTTCATTTATAACTCTTTCAATTTGAAAATATTTATAACGCAAATCTTCAAAATTTAAAGAAATTGTTTATTGTAAATCGTCCAATTAAAAATTCTTAAATTCCAGCAATATAAAATTAGAAATTATGCAATTTTTGAGATTTAAGATTGATAAAAACTGAAGAAATAGACACAAAGTGGATAAATGAGTTTCTAGATGATATTTATAAATTCTCACGCATTCTCTGCATCGTCAATTTTGTAGAACTAAATTTCCCAAAAATTAATTGTATTTTATGATAATATTTATTTCTAAATTTTTCTAAATACTACTTTTTCACTAAAAGAGAAATGAAAGTATATACAAAAACTTAGAACATTTATTAAGAGCAATAAAAATGTTTAATGAATTTTTATTATGAAAAATTAATGTTTACGGACAATGCAGAAAAATTTCAACAAAATTTTGAAGATTTAAAGGCAAGATGATCAAAAGAGTTGAAATTTTAAGAAGACATTACGATTTGCAAAGTATTTGAAATATCTTTGTAAAAAATAAACAAAGAGATTTTATTCTGGGCTCATTTTATAAAGAATGTTGACAAAATTTTTCTTTTAACAATTATATTTTCTGTATTAAATTAAATATCAACCTGCTCCAAGTGAAAAGTGGAAAAAAAGTCGAAAATTCCAGGAGAAAACAAATCTTCTGTCATTATTTAAAGATAATATTATTAAAA
>NC_046665.1:122224586-122225695 GCF_010883055.1 Belonocnema kinseyi | reverse complement strand
CCCCCACCCCATATTTCACTTTCCCACTCCCACTTTCCCACCCCCACTTTCCTCAACTTCCCCTACTTTAAAAAAAACTACGTGGACGGCTACAAAACCCTAAAAACGATTAGATGTTACTTATCATAAGCATTTTTTTATACTAGCATCATAAATCGCGGCTTGTGTAGTTTTTCCCTTCGAAGGAAAAACTAATTTTCAGTAAAATATGAAAATTTCAAAGAATTATTTGTTAAAATGTTTTCAATACTTGAATAGATGCTAAAATTAAATTCAGAGATCTAATAGCAAATAAATGAGCAATATCAGTTTATTTTTAAGCTCATGTAATCATAATTTTCATAAAAATTACGGGATATTCAATTGCGAAACTTTAAAGTTTCAAATAAAAATAAATTAGGAATTAAATTGAAATTCAAATTAAATAAAAAAGTTATGGAGGCTGATGTAGCTAAATCTATATTCATTTTATTTTTCACTATAAAATGTATTTCATACTAGTTTAACTGGTACAGATTTTAATTGGATAAGGCAATACAAATAAGAAGCTTGACATAAATTTGTGCGAAATCTCGTGATTACGAGTCTTTGGAAGAAAAAAATTTCCTGCTAAGTTCTACTGCGACAAAATCTTATATTTAAATGAAAGTTACATTTTTTTAAACTGAATTAAATGCAAATTTTAATTTAAATAAACTTAAATTGAACTATAATTCAAATTGAATGTTTCAAAATTGAATTCAGAGGTAGCGAAAGCCCTATGAAGTTTAACCCGTATTTCCCATAAGAAAAACTTATGTTTTTGTAAATTTGATTCAGAATCGTCAATATTAGCTGAATCGAGTTGAACCTCAAAATTTTTTCTTAAGAATTGACCCTAAAATACGAGTAAAATATTACTTTTGAAACGTCACCCCCATTAGTCTATTTTACAGGTTAAAAAAACCCCATAAGTGAAAATATGAGTTCTGCGAGCTTTTAGCGCTATTACGATTTTTTGTAAATTTCTTAATGCAAATTGTTTCTAATAGATAATGTTAGAAATAAGCGGATTTTTTTTTAATTTTCACTTTTTATTTAATTTTCAATTAAAGTGAGATAATAGCTTA
>NC_046665.1:122218506-122224486 GCF_010883055.1 Belonocnema kinseyi | reverse complement strand
AAGGACTGGGAGGGGAAGGGAAATCAAATGATTGGTAGATAGGGGTAATAAGGAGAGGGAGGGGAAGTGTGGGTGGGAAGTGGGGGGAAGGAAAAATAAGGGTGAGGAATTGATAGGAGGGTAGAGAAGAGAAAGTGAGGGAAGAGGAAGGGAGGGGAAAGTGAGAGGAACTGTCCTGACATCCACTCACCACAAACAATTGTTTGTAAGAATAACCCCTTTTCTAGATTATCTGTAAATAAATATTTTCAAGATTAATCTGAAAAGATGTGAATTCTTTTTTTTTAATCGAATCACTTAAGAAGTTTCGAAGTTAGAGAATCTAAAATACAAAATCTTTTCCAAGGAATAAAAAAATATAATAAAATGAAATTCGAAAAGTTAAATAGGATAATTTTAAGATTATTAATTGGAAAAGACATAAAAGAAAATTTTTTTTTTTAATAAAAAAAAGAAATCTTCAAAAACTCCAGAAGTTAGAAACTCTAAACATCAAAATATTTACCTAGAAATAAAATTTTTAAAGAAAAGTAAAAATGAAACCCCTGAAACTGAACATGTCCAGTAAAAATTTATTAATTCAAAAATTTACTCAAAACTATACATTTTAAATAATTCTTATCAGAGCTACATCATTAGCGTAAGAAATTATATATCAAACAAAATTAAACAGAAGTATAAAATTGTGACGCTAAAGTCGGCGTGAGGTACATTAAAATAAATATTTAGAGTAATCATTTTTGGAAATTATTCTATTTCAAAAAAGGCTAATTGGGTCGCTCTACCATGTTTTTTTTATTTCCCTAAATTTAAATTTAATTTTCTTATCAAGCCATCAAAATTATTTATTATAATAATACTTCTATTTACAATTTTTATATGATTCTTACTTGGTTTGATTTTTTTATTTGAAAACTTTAATTAGATATAACATGAATTAATAAAACAGTAAAATTATGCAAGTTCCAATCTCCAGCCTTAACAATTTACTATACAAACACGTTAAATGATTTTAAAATACGCCAGAGATAGCGAGTATATAATAAAAAAAAATTTTACTCTTAATTAATTATACACTGAAAGTCAGCTGAGTTAGTGTCCTTTGTCCAGAGATAATGAAGACTGTTATTTTTATCGTGATACTTATCATGGCAGTGGACAACAATTTTGTTGGTAAATACAATATCATTTTTAATAGCAAGAAATTTATTCCCTGTTTGAAATTGCTCAAATAATCTTTAAAATATTTGATAATATTTATCAAAATATTATTAAGTATTATATTATTATTAGTATTAATAAAAAAAAAAATTTATTTAAAATACTTTTCTGAAAAAATATCTTCTCCTTTCGCTCCGTTGGGAATCGAACACATGTCTTCCGATTGCCTGTTGGGTGCTCTTACCACTAAGCTACTAGAAAGGTCGATAGAGGAACCTTTCTTCAGATATACAATCTATTTTTTATTTTTTAGGGAGAGGTAGTAAGTACAGTCTTGTTGAAATAATCCTGAAGTGGTAAATGATTGGGATCAACTATTTATTTCAGTATATATATTAACTTCAATATAAATTCCAAAATATGAGGCACTGTTTTTAAAAAACTCTATTTTTTGAAAATTAAAATATTGATTTAAAAAGAGATCTCCTCCTTTCGCTCCGCTGAGAATCGAACCCAGATTTTTCGATTGCCGTTGTGTGCTCTTACCACTAAGCTACTAGAGAGATCTATAGGGGAACCTTTTTTCGGAAATACTCTTTATTTTTTATTTTTTGGGAGGGAGCACTGTAATTTTTTGTATTTTGACAAAATGCCATCTACGTTAACGTATGTATTAACTAATTTCAACGGAGATGCAGAGGAACTGAATTATTTTAGGAAAACTAAAGTACAAAGTTTTTGTTTGAATTTTTTGATAAAAGATAAGTTTTGACAGATAAGAAATGTCTTCACATCTGGACGCTTCGAGATTTGTGACTCACTCCGCAGGTAATTCGGTCGGTTAATTAGAAAGCATTAAAAGATTTAATTTATTTAAATCAAATTGTTTTATACGTACTTGCTGAGTATTTGAATAAAACATTTATAAATTAAAGCTTGTCTAAGCTTCAATCTTGAAAGTTCAAAATTCGAAAGAGTTTGAGTTGGATGGATTTAATTTGCAGCTCAGTTTTTATGACTTCAAGTGAAAAAAATTCAGTTTTAAGAGTTAAAATTCTTTAATTTCAGTGACCGTAAAATCGGTAAATGAACAACAATTTTTTCCTGGATTAAAATTGACACCCAGCATTAACTATTTTATATTATATATTTTTTATTTGGCTGAGGAAAACTGTAATTGAACTTAAATATTTATCATTTATATTGCAGAAATAATTGTTGTTTTTTCTTATTGTTTTTCTTTAAGAAAACTAAATTGCACTTTTTTCATTCAAATTTTTAGATAAAAAATCATTTTGACCATTATGAAATGGCTTCACATCTGGACTCTTCCAGATTTGAGGTTCATTGCGCAGCTTCTCTATTCAGCTGATTAGAAAGAATGAAATTATTCAAATTATTTCAATTCAGTTTATTTAAATAAAATTATTTTATACGTAGTCTTTATGACTTCAAATTTAAAAAATTCAGTTTTAAGAATTCAAATTCTTTAATTTCAGTGACCGTGAATTCGGTAAATAAACAAAAAATTTTTTCCTGGATTAAAATTGACACCCAGCATTAACTATGTTATATTATATATTTTTTATTTGGCTGAGGAAAAAAACATAATTGTGCTTGAATATTTATCATTTATATTGTGGAAATAATTGTTGTTTTTTTCTTCTTCTTTAAGAAAATTAAATTCCACATTTTTTTATTTAAATTTTTAGATAAAAAATGATTTTAACCGTTATGAAATGGCTTCACATTTGGACTCTTCCGGATTTGAGGTTCATTGCGCAGCTTCTCTATTCAGCTAATTAGAAAGAATGAAATTATTCGAATTATTTCAATTCAGTTTATTTATATAAAATTATTTTATATTTACTTATTGAGACTTTGAATGCAAATTTATAAATTAAAGATTGCTAGAGCTTCAATCTTAAAAGTTTAAAATTTAAAAGAGTTGCAGTTGGATTTCTTTAATTAAAACTTTTTTCCTCGATTCAAAATGCCACCCTGCATTAGTTAATTGAGATTTTACGTTTTTTCTTTAGCTGGGGGAAAAATCATTATTGTGCTTAAAACTTTATCATTTATAGTGTGAAAATAATTGTTGTTTTTTCTTCTTCTTTAAGAAAACTAAATTGGAAATTTTTTGATAAAAAATAAGTTTTGAATATTACGAAATGGCTTCACATCTGGACTCTTCCAGATTTGAGGTTCACTGCGCAGCTAATCCGGTCGATTAATTGGAAAAAATTAAATTACTCAACTTATTTCCATTCAATTAATTTAAATAAAATTATTGTATACGTACTTATGGAGTCTTTGAGTAACAAATTTATAAATTAAAAATTGTTTAAGCTTTATTCTTAAAGGTTTAGAATTCTAACGAGTTTCAGGTGGATTGCTATAATTTGTAGTCCAGTTTTTAAGACTTCAAATAAAAAATTCAGTTTCAAGAGTTTAAATTCTTCAATTTCCGTGACGGTGAAATCGGTAAATAACCAAGAATTTTTTTCTTCGATTCAAAATGCCACCCTGCATAAGTGAATTGAGCTTTTACGTTTTTTATTTAGCTGTGGGAAAAAACGTAATTGTGCCTAAATCTTTATCATTTAGATTGTGGAAATAATTGTTGTTTTTTTCCTCTTCTTTAAGAAAATTTAATTTCTCATTTTTTTATTTAAATTTTTAGATAAAAAATAAAATTTTACCATTATGAAATGGCTTCACATCTGGACTCTTCCAGATTTGAGGTTCATTGCGCTGCTTATCAGTTCGGTTATGTAGAAGGAATTAAATTATTTAACTTATTTCAATTCAATTTATTTAAGTAAGATTATGTTATACGTACTTATTGAGACTTTTGACAACAAAGTTAGAAATTAAAGACTGTTTGAGCTTCAAACTTAAAAGTTTAAAATTAAAAAAAGTTGCAGTTGGATTGCTTTAATTTGTAGTTCAGTTTTTAGCACTTTAAATTAAAAGAATTCAGTTTTAAGAGCTCAAATTCTATAATTTCAGTGACCGTGAAATCAGTAAATGACCAAGAATTTGTTTCCTCAAATAAAATTTCTACCCTGTGTTAGTTAATTGAGATTTTATATTTTTCATTTGGCTGTAAGAAAAACTGTAATGGTGCTTCAATGTTAAATATTTATATTGTGGAAATAATTCTGTTTTCTTTTTCTTCTTCTTCTTTAAGAAAACTAAATTGCAAATTTTTTTATTCAAATTTTTTGATGAAAAATAAGTTTTGTCCGTTACGAAATGGTTTCACATCTGGACTTTTCCAGATTTGAGGTTTACTGCGCAGTTTATCTGTTCAGTTAATAAGAAAGAAATAAGTTAGCTAACTTATTTAAATTCAATTCATTTAAATAAAATTATTCTATACTTACTTATTGAGTCTTTGAATAAAAAAATTCATAAATTAAAGATTGTTTAAGCTTTAATCTTAAAAGTTTGAAATTCAGAAGAGTTGCAGTGGGATTGCTTTAATTTCCAGTTCAATAATTTCTTCCCTAAATAAAATTGCCACCCTGCGTTAGGTAATTAAGAATTTTATTGTTTATTTGGTTGTGGGAAAAAACGCAACTGTGTTTAAATCTTCATCACTTACATTGTGAAAATTGTGTTTTATTTTCCTAGAATTAACTCTGCTAAGACGAGTGCAAACCCACGATTTTCACCGAAAAATTGCAGCAATTGTTCCGGTTCCCTACCGACCAAATGTTCACTTTTTCGAAGACTATACTGGTTTTCCTGAAAATATAGCTAGGTTCGCAGTGGATGGATTATATTATGTAGGAGTCAAATCGGAGTTCATCGTTGGATTGATCTGTACAGATGGAAATTTGTTGCCGTTACTGCATTGCGCTCAAACCGACGTTACTCATCTGGATCGTTGCTTCAGGGTTAAAATCAGCATATATAACATGGAGGAGCCCACGCCAATAAGCACAGGGGAAAGCAGCATTTTCGAATTCTTTGGTAAATTCAAGTCAGAATACAATATTCATACAGCAATGGTTAGAGCATTTGAAGGTTAGATGTCAGAGTTCAGAGGTCAGAGTTTAGAGGGTAGATATTAAAGGTTAAGGGCTAAAGGTTAAAGGGTAAAGGTTAGAGATTAGATGATAAAGGTGAGAGGTTAGAAGCAAGAGTTTGGAAGCAAGAGTTTAGAGGTTAGAGGTTAGAGGTTAGAGGTTAGAGGTTAGAGGTTAGAGGTTAGAGGTTACACGTTAGAGGTTGGAGTTTAGAGATGAAATGTCAGAGGTCAGAGTTTAAAGGTTAGAGATAAACTAGAGGTCAGATCTTAAAGGTTAGAGGTTAGAATCTACAGCCGGAAAAATTTTGCTTATCTAACTTAAAATCATGCTATCTGTTTTCGACTTATAAAATAATATGTATTTGTCAAAGTTCTACAAACAATAAAAACTGTGCAACTACATTTTTAATTCTCATTTATTCTTTCTTATGGAAGGAGGTTTGTAATGAGGTTTTCGAATCTATTTTTTTGACACATGTAGTTTTACTTTCACCCCAGGAATTTTCTTACACGAAAAAAAAGTGTTCTCAGTTTACGTAACTAATTAAAAAATACCGGACATAAAAGACAACTTAGTTAAAGTCAAAAAGGCCCAGTTATAGCACTTAATAAAATTTTTTTTAACTTTAAAGAAAACTTTAGTATTTACAAAATTGCCAAAGTAGGTTCTCCGCTTATACTTTTCCATTACTACTCCCTCTCCATTCTTCTACTTTCCCTCCCCTCCTATGATTCCCTACTATAATATCCCTTACGCCATCCCTACTTCTCCACGCTTCC
>NC_046665.1:122205982-122218479 GCF_010883055.1 Belonocnema kinseyi | reverse complement strand
CCCCCCCCCCCCCCCCAACCCTCACAGGAAAAAGTACGGTACACTCGGGTGGTCCAAAAATGCATTGAATTTTTTTCTAGAAATTTACAGGCAAATCATACCCAAATTTGTTCGAATTCACAAAAAATTAATACGTTTTTTTTAATTATGCAAAGAGGTTCTATGAAGTTTAACAGGTATTTTTTATGAAAAAAATATACGTTTTTGTCAATTTTATTCAAAATAATCTATGATAGGCGAATCGAGTTGAAACTCAACTTTTTTTCACACACAGCTATAGAATATAAATATATAATTACATTTTAAATACCACCCCCATCAATTTGTTTTATAGGGTCCCAAAAAAATCCCATAAATGAAAAATTGTGTTTTGCGAGTTTTTGACGACAAATATAACTTTTTTAAGCTTTTTTTTTTATTGCAAATTCTTTTTAATCCAGAAATAACTATTTTCTGCTTATAATGAGACGTTTGCACGAATTGTTTAAAGAAATTATTTTTTTTCTAACTACATTTGCTTATATTGATGCTAGATTTTTGCAGTTTTTTTTTTTAATTTGTACAATTTTTCCTCTTTTTACATAGTGAGGTAACAATTAATAAAAGTCAACGAACATAATTGTTTAAACAATTGATTATTTTTAATAATAATATTCTTATAGATGAATGCTTAATATTTGCGTTTTTTTCTTAAATATTCAAATTTTTTTCCATTTTTTCCTTAGAGCAAGGTAATAATTAATAATACTTGAAAAACCTAATTGTTTAAAAAATTTAGTATTATTTTCATATTATGCTCTTTTAATAATAATATAAACTTGCGTTTCCTTAAATATTCAACTTTTGGTTCAGCTTTTACTTGAAGGAAAGTAATAAATAATTCAGCTTAACAACTGTTTAAACAATTTATTATTGTTTATAACTATCTTCTCTCAAAATGTGTTATAAAGTCGCGGTTTTTTAGGATTTTTCAAGCTAATTTTCAGGATTCAACTGCAACTTTTTAGCATTATTTAAAAAGAATACTATTAAAAGAACAATAAATTTTTCAAACGATTACTTTTGTTAGCCTTTATTAATTAGTACCTAACTAATTAAAAAGTGGCCAAAAAGTCGAAAATTAAAAAAAATGTAACTTTTGAGCATTCTTCTAAGAGAATATACTTATAAACAATAATAATAATAAATTGTTCAAATATCATTTTAGGCAAAAATGAATTTGTTGTTATTGACTTGAAAGTTTAACAATTTGTTTGGAGATTCAACTATTTGAATTTAAAATCATTTTTTTCAATTCATGTTTTTTGTTAAAAATTAAATTACTTAATTAAAAATTAAAATATTTTCATAAAAATTAAAACATATTTATAAAAACATAACTATTTTAAGAAATTTGAACTATCTGGAAGAAATTTAACTTTTTATGGAAAAATTATATTTTCTGTGTAAAAATTTAAATGTTTTGTAGAAGATGCAACTTTGCGGCTGAAAAATTCAACAATTTTCTTGAAAAATGTATGTATTTTGTTTAAAATTCATGTTTTTTTGTAAAAGTTAATCTTTCTGGTAAAAAAACAATTTTTTTAAAGTAAAATTTAAATATTTTGCGGAAAATGCATCTTTTTTTGTTGAAAAACTGGATATTTGTCAATTTAATTTTTTCTTCAAAAAATATATTTGTTTGATGAGAAATTCAACTATATCCGTAAAACTTCATTTTTTCGTTGAATTCGCCCGTTCTGAAATTCGTATGTTGATAAATAATTCATAATTTATGGTAGAAAAATCATCTTTGTAGATTGAAAATTAACTTTTTTTAACATTCAACTTTGCAGGTTGAAAATTTAATTTTATTCTTAAAATTTCTTTTTTTTTCTGAAAATTTAAACTGTTTTTGCTTGGATTTCGTTCTTTGTTGTTTGAAAATTTGATTGTTTGGTTCAGAATACAACTTTCTGGGTTAAAAATCCAAGTATTTTCACAAGGTTTTTTGTTTTGTCGAAAATTTAATTCTTTGTTAAAAAATTGTCCTTTTGGATTAAGAATTCATCTATTATCGTAGAAAAGTCATCCTTTTCATTAAAATGTTTTCTTTCTTTAAGAATTAATTCCTTTTTGTTGAAAACAGGAAATTCTGGTCTGGCTCAGGACTGGCGCTGATCAGTTATCCCAGAACCTAAAAAAGTTCTAAGTTTAATAAGTATATAAAAAAAATAATTTTTTTAAATCGATATAAAATGCGAAATTAAGACCATAAAAATAGCACTGTTTTTTTTTAATTTGTCGCCATGATAGCCTGGTCTGGTCCACGCTGGCGCTGATTGGCTAAATACACTAATAGTGAAAAATTATTTTTTTGAAAGTAATAAATATGGTGTCATGGCAATTTATTATATTTGTAAACAAGTGTCTAAGAATGACGCTCTTCGACGAAGAAGCTGTGGATTTCGGGACAGTAAGGGTACGTGGGTTAGCTAACCCACGTACCCCCACGTATGTAAATAAAACAAAATTACGATCTTCGAACTTTTTCGTATGAATTTTCCATCGAGCTGAAATTTAATTAAGATAATCAGTTAGGTAAGGACTCAATTAAGTTAATTTTTTGCTAACGACCTCACTGCGAGAAGTTTCTTTCTTCCCATCACAACTTCAAAATGCCAGGCACTGAAACCAAACGAGCCAATTAAATAAATAACAAGGTCTTTTCACGAGAACGATCCAAGTTAGACTGCACTTTCTTGAGATAAAGGTAATGGCTAAAGGCTTCTGATAATAACAATTATTTAATTTTTATCTCACTGTGCAAAAACTGCGTATTATAGCAATTTAAAAAGTTTAAAGGTTAATTATTATTAAGTATAAATAAACTTATAATATAGGAGTTTATTTAGGTACTTTTAACAGGAATGCCTGCTGGACCGGGAAACCGGGAAACCCCGGAAATGACCGTGAATTTATTTTTGGACCGGGAATTTTACAAATTCAACATCAGAATTTCAAACTACAGTTTCAAAGTTGAATTATAAATTTAATTGTACTTTAAGATTTAAAAAATAAATAATAATTGATTGTACAAGACGATTCGGGATCTGTTTACAATTTTAAAATGTCCAGATTTTAACGGTAAAAATTAAACTTTTTAAATTGGAAAGTCTTGTTCGTTAAACAAATGTAAATGCCCTGCTGAAACTTGATAAATTATTTTTAATTTTTAAAATAGTATATTTATGATATTAAAGGCTTTTATTAGATTTCAAATATAATTTCACTCTAAAATATTCCAGTTTTAAACCATGCGATTTGAAATTTTTCAATAAAGAAAAAGATAAGTTACATCATTTTTAGAAATATCTGACTAAAAAGATTTATAACGATTTCCAAAATTTTCAAAAATGGATATGTACAATTTTAAGAAAATTTCTTTAGTTAAGATGAATTAACAAACAAAAATAATTTGAAAAAATTTTAAGCAGCATGTAAATGTTTTTAGATTTTGAAATAAAACTTTCAATTTTTTTACAAATGTATGGTTGGAACTTTATTGTTTCTATATTATTTATATTATTTTATATTATTGTTTAAAGTTGAAATTTATCCAGTATAATAGTAATTCTGACTTGGAACTGGAAATTTTCAAATTTTAACAAATTCCAAGCTGGCACTGAAAATTTTCGAAAAAGAAAAAAATTTTGAATTGGAACAGGCATTTTTTCCAAAGAGTTATAATTCTGAGTTGAGGCAGGAAATTTTCAAATTTTAACCAAATCTGAGTTGGAGCTAGAATTTATCGAGGAGAATAACAATCCCGATTAGAAAATTCAAATTAAAAAATATATAATTCTGTGTTGAAACGAAGTATTTTCGAACGAAATTTAAATTATAACTTCGAACAGGTAATTTTGCAAAAAAAAATAAAATTCTTAAAATTGGTTGAAACGGAGAATTTTCAAAAATAATTAAAATTATTGATTTGAACAGAAATTTTTTCAAAAGAATTTTATTTCTGAATTGAAATGAAGAATTTTCTTAAAGAATATAAATTCTTGATTTGAACAGGAAATTTTTCATTTTTAACCGATAATTCTGAGCTGAAATTGGAATTTATCCAGATAAATGACAATCCTCAATGGAAAAATGAATTTTTTAAACAAAATTATTATTCCGTGTTGAAATTAGCTATTTTCGAAAAAAATTAAATTATGAATTTAAACTAGCAATTTGAGGATGAATCTTAAGAAAATGAATTTTTAACAAAAGGGTTCGAGCCGGAAGATGATTTTTTTAACCTAAATAATTAATTTTGTACAAAAAATGGAACCAAGAACGTTAGTTTTAAAAAATATGAATTTTCAACAACCTATTTCAGTAAAAAAAATTATTTTTTAACCAAATAGTTGAACCATTTGGTTATATAATAATGTATGGTTTTGAAGCCAAAGGGATGAATTATTTACAAAATGATTTAATTTTCAACCCAAAAATATAATGATTTCAACAAAATAGTCGATTTTCTACAAAACTTGAAAAGACGAATTTTTTTTTTACAAAATACATGAATCTTTAACTAGAATAGACTAATTTTTATTAGAAATAATCGATGTTCAAACAAAAATAAAATAATTGAATTTTAAGTTAGCAAATACATTCTCAGCCAAAAATAACAAATTTCCAACAAGAATCTTAAAAAAGAATTGTTAACAAAAAAATACGACCCAAAAGATAATTTTTATCGTGGAATTTTTTTCCTACAACAGTTAATTTTTCAATCAAGGAATTGAATATTTAAAAAAGATGTGTTTTTCACAAACTAGGTTAGTAACAAAAAAAATTTCGTACAAAATAGTTCAAGTTTGCACCGAAAAGATTAATTTTTTAGCAAGAAGATTATTTTCTACAACAAACACGAATTTTGCTTAAAATACCTTATTTTCCAATCAAATTAATTGCTTTTAAAGCCAAAAGGACCAATTATCTACGAAACGGTTGAATTTTATACCCGAAAATATAAATTTTTTAACAAAAATTAATTTTCTGCCATGGCGTTAAATTATTATTAAAATATTCGAATTTTTCACAAAATAATCAAATTTAAACTAAAAGTATAAAGTTTATAATAATAATAAAATGAATTTTTAAACAAATAGTTTGATTTTCAAAAAAAAAAAAGATTGATTGTACATCAAAAAGTTTAATTGCATACCTGAATACACTTATTATAAACAAAATAAATACATGTGTAACCATACCGTTTAATTTAAAAAAAAAACCTGAACAAAACTATAACTAGATTAATTAATTATAAAATTACATTATTAATTGTAAACATTAATTTTTAATTAACAAATGAATCAAACAAGAAGCTTAACTTTTTAGCAACAAACACGTATTTTCAATAAATTACATTAATTTTCAATAAAATTATTTAACTTTACAACCAAATTGAAAGAATCTAGAACTGGAAAAAATTATTTTTCAATAATAATAATTAATTTTTTAATTAAATAATTAATTAACATTGTTAGTTGAAAAAATAAATTCTCACAAAAAAAAAGAATTTTTAACAATATTTTTAAATAAAGATATGAAAAAGCTTTCAACTGAAAAGATGATTTTTTAACCGGGAAGATTTTTTTTTAATGAAATAGTTGAATTTCCAAGCATAGAAGTGAATCTTAAAAATGCCGGAAAGGACAAATTTTTAGGTTTTAATTGATTCCAACGACTCCTTCATGGTTATTTTTCATGTTAAAAAAATTGATTTTATTAAAAATTGTATTCCAAGAAAAACCGTATTTTGATGTTCATACCTCTTAAATTTATACCTAAGAATGTCCCTTTACAGGAAATTATAAAATCTATGTGCTTTACTTCAATTCTTTCAAGAAAATTTGGTTGTAAACCAAATTCAATTTTTTTTCATGTTTACTTAAAATTTAATTTTTTACTATTTCCTTAATTATTTTATCTTGAAGTAAAAAAAATAAATATTTATTAATTTTCGTTATTATGAAAATGAGAATTCCTTAAATTAATTCAATTGATCAGTTTTCTGATTTTAAAATTTATAAAAAAGTTTCTATGGGTTCAAAAATTATCGCAAACTTTTTGCATCTACAGTTTTTGCAAGTGAACAACAATTAAAGTAGGAACTACAAAAATTGAGTTCATTTAAACTTTTTTTTGAAAATATCATAAGAGCATGTTTCTTTAAATGAAACAAAAGAAATTTCAGGTTCAAAAATCAAAATATTTAACTTTTTTAAAAAAAAGTTTACATTTATGTTACTCCATAAAAAAAATGTTTGTCCACATTTTCAAAAACTCCTAAAAAAAAAAATTCTCGAATTTTTATTACTGTTCACTAGGAAGAACAATAAACAACAAAAATTTGATATGATTTTTTAACCAATAAGAACTTTTCTCTAATGTTGAAATTCAGAAACCAAACTGAAGATATTAACCGTTTTTAACATTTAATTTTTCTGTATGCCAAGCTACAATTTTTTTTCCTATGCTCAAACAATTCAATTCATTTTTTTATTTTCACTCCACGCTTATCGTTATAAAGATAAAAATTATTTCTTTGTTTTACCACATTATTTGTAAAATATTTATCTTGTGTACAAATAAGTGAAAAATATTATTTTGTCATTCATCATCAATTCAAATAAATTATTTTTGTCACTGTAACCAAACAGTAAAATTATCCAGTCAAAAATACAAATTGTTTAATTGCCAGTTGAATTATCAGCCTGAAAAAAAAACAAAAGTGATAATTTTTAACAAAAAACCATATAAGAATTTTTTAAAACACAGTTTAATATTTAATAAATAGATCGTTTTATTTCAGGAAGATAAACTTTTAATCAGATTGTTAATTTTAAAAAATCAAAACGAGCATTTGAATTTAAAGAGACAAATTTTTAACCAAATAGTCAGATTTTCAGATACAAAAAAAATAAATTATTAGCCTGGAAAGTTAAAATTTCAAAAAATACGTCGTTTTCATTTTAAAAGCAGAAAATTTTCATAAAATAGATAAATTTTCAAACAAGAAAATTCATAATACAGCAAAAAGTGTTTTTAAGAATTTTTTTAGAAAACCGTAAAAGTATTCACAAAAAAAATGTATTTTAAAACAAGAAAGTTTAATTTGCAACCAAATCGTCGGATTTTCAGATCAATCTATAACCAAATATTAAAATTTTCAAACCAAGAAGAAGAATTTTTTTAGAAAAAAAGTTGTGTTTTCAATAATTAGGTCGTTTCGAAAAAATAAAGATACATTTTTAAACAAACAATTGAAAAAATCCGAATTTTTAAGTTGAAAAGTTCGAATTCAGAACCTTTAAAAGCCAAAATAAATTTTTAAACAAATAGACAAATTATAAAAAAGGTATAGACTCTAACCAAATATTGAAAATTTCAAGTCAAAAACACAGATTGTTTAAAAAGCAGTTGAATTATCAACTTTAACGTTGAATTTTCAACAAAAAAGAATAATCATTTTTGGCACAGAAACATTAATTTTCAACTAAGGAGTCGAAAAAAGAATAAAAATTTCATTTATAAACAAATAGTCGAATTTTTAATCCAAATGGACGAAATTTAATTAAAAAATGCTAATCTTTAACAAAACTGTCGTCATACTGTTAAGGCTTGCAATTTGTAAAAAACTAAAATTTTGACTACCAATTTATGCAAGTAGAAATTCTTGAACTTTAAATTCTTTTATTTAAAAAATTTTACATGTATGAAGCTTTGATGAAAAATTATTCAATGTTTAATCTGCTTAATGAAAATGTTACAATTTTTTCTAGCTTTGAATTTAAATATTAAAATTTACATTGTGCTAAAAATTGGAACTAAGTATAGGGAACTTCTTAGGAATACAAAAAAAAGTCGATTCGTCGCTTCCAAGTGGGCACAAAAATTGGCGACGTCTTTACGACATCTTTACGACATTTTTATGACAACTTTACGACATCCTATGTCCATGTCGTATCGGTGTCTTTGCGATATCGTAAAAACATCGTCAGATCATAAAACTTATTTACGATATCGTAAAGAAACCTTAACGACATGGACATAGGATGTCGTAAATTTGTCGTAACGATGTCGTAAGGATGTCGTAAAGACGTCGTCAAACTTTGTGCCCATTGGGTTTTTTTCCAACTCGATAAAAATCAAGAAATTGCATAATTTGAGACCTTAAAGAGGTCTATTTTGATTGGAAAAACTTTGAAAACATTTTTTTACATCTGATATTATACGTTATAATTTTCATGAGAGTTTCCAACTGTGGAAAATTAATTACACACCAACTTGAACACAATTCGAATGTTATTAATGAGGTTGTCCTTTTCAGGCGCTACAAGGATCCCAGGAAGGGCTGGAAGCTAGTGCCTTGGTTCTGTTGCAAACTTGTTTGGGCTTGGCAGCCTCATTGGGTTGTGCGGCATGGGGAGTCGTAACAGCCAGACCATCTGCTCAGTGTCTAGTTTCCAGACAGTATCTCTGCCAAGTAGCACTGCTTGGAGTTGGTCAGTACACCTTATTTTATTCTAATCTTACATCAATACCCGAGCAAAATTATTTCATCGGTGAGCAAAATTATCACACCAGTGAGCAAAATTATTTCCCTTATGAGCAAAATGATTACCCAGGTTAGCAAAATTATTTCCTCGGTCAGCAAAACTATTACATTAGTGAGAAAAATTATTTCAATGGTGGGAAAAATTATTTCACTGGTGAGCAAAATTATTTCGCTGATGTGCAAAATGCCCCTGTTGGTAACTAAAACATTTGTCTTACTATGTGTACATCGTGCTGAGTGAGTTTGAGTCAGTCATTTGTTATTGTAGCAGTTGTTAGTCGTTACAACAATCGCGTTGTGTCAGTGAGGTTATATTATATGTCTGTAAACTGTAGGCAATTTCAGGTTTTGTATTACAATTTGTAAAGAAAAACATTATTCGATACACGATGCCTCACGGGCGGGTGGGCACTACTTTTGCTCACACTTTCAGTGAGCAAACCGCCCATTTGGCTTCTAGTATTTAGTATTGTTAAATATCCCATTATAACCTAAAGTTGATGAAAAATGATAATTATTACTTTAAATCCAATATTTTTAAATACGAATAATTTATGAGTAGAAATACTATCATGAAATGGAATTTTTTTAAATTGTAGTTTTTTTTCTAAATGTAATGGCTTTTGTTGAAATAACCGAATTTAAAAAAAAAGTTATTAATGTAATCTGAAACTGTTGAAAAAAATGTAATGATTCTTGTTTTGAAAAAAAACTTTTGGTGTAAGACGAACTTTGGTGTAATGTTTCCAATCAAGAGCGCTGTGAAAATTTATTCAAAAATGCTTTTTTTGTTGTAAACTTCTAGCATAACCTAACATTCTTGTAAATTTAGAATCTTGATGATATTTTTTTTTAATTCTTTAAAAAAATTTTAATATTTCCGGTAAAAAAACGAATACAACAAAATTTAAGACATTTTCAAAGTTTTACTTGAAACCTTATCATTTTAGATAGTCTGATTCAATATTGCATCCAATGTCGGTGAGAAAAAATATTTCACTGGTGAGCAAAATTATTTTGTCGATGAGCAAAATTATCACACCGTTGAGCAAAATTATTTCACTGTGAGCAAAACTATTTCACTGGTGGGAAAAATGCTATCCTTGGTTACAAAAACGTTTGTCTTACTATTTGGTCTTACCATGTGGTTTTGCATTGCAATTTTCAAAGAAAAATATTATTTGATACACGATGCCTCACGGGCGGGTGCGCACTACTTTTGCTCACAGTCGCAGTGAACATTTAGCCAACTCCAACTTTACTGAAAATTAAAAAAAAATTTAAACTTCTTCAAAATCTAATTATTTTTTAATACAATGTTCAATTGTAAAAAACGAATAATCATATTTATATATAATGATTTTTGTTTCAAAATATCAATTTTTGGTGAAACCCGTCAACATAACCTAAAGTTGATGAACAATACAATGAAATTTTGAAGAATTATAAATCTTTTTCGAAGTGTAATGGCTTTTGTTGAAATTTTGTAATGCTTTAAAAATGTTTAAATATTTCCGGAAAAAAACTAATACGATAAAAAAAATTCAAAAATTTCTTAATCTTTCTTTGAAACTTTATGATATTAGATTAAAATTCAACTTTTTCGGTTGAAAATTCAACTTGCCTGGATGAAAGTTAATTTGTTTCGGTTAAAACTTAACTTTTTTGTTACAGATTCAATTCTTTTGCGGAAAATTTGTATTCACGGCTCAAAAATTCAACAATTTGGTAGAAAATGAAACTATTTATGCAAAATATTATGAATGTTTTTGAAAATTCGTCTTCTATGGTAGAAAAACATTTTTTTGTTTCGATTAAAAAGCAAGTTTTTGGTTTTAAATAAATCTATTTTAGTTGCAGATTCAAGAATTTCGTTGAACATTTTTTTTATCGAATTTAAGGTGTTTTTATTGTAAAAAAATGAAATATCAAGTATTTTTAAAAATTTGAATAATTATTTTTTACTGAAAGTTTAAAATATAAATTTTCTATTCTATATTCATCTTTTTGTAGTAAACAATTTCATTATATGATTGAAAATGACCTTTTATGTGTAAAATTCATATTCTCGGATTGAAAATTTTTATGTTGTAGGAAATTCATCCTTTTGGCTTTAAAATTCAACAATCAACATATATTTAGTTAAAGAAATTAAATTTTAACTATAACGATTTAATTGAAACTTGTTTAATTAAAACAAAGAAGAAGAATTTTTAACGAAATAGTTGAATCCTCTACCAAAAAGCTGAATTTGGAAAAATATAATTAAATTTTTAACCAAAAAGACGAACTTTTAACAAAATACATGAAATTTCTAAAAAAGAAGTTCAATTTTCAACCCCAAAATATGTATTTTCAACTAAAATTATGAATCTTCCAACAACAACAAAATTAATTTAGAAAAAAAATGTTATAGTCATCTTGTTTGGTTAAAATTGCCGAATTTAGTTGAAAATTGTATTATTTTCTTGAAAATGCACTCATTTTGTGGAAATAATTTTTTTTGTCAGAAATTCAAGTACTTGGTTGAAAGTTTAACAACTTTATTAAAAATTGAGTTCTTGGAAATTTATATCCTTGATCAAAAATGTAGCTATTCAATTTTTTTTAGAAAATTAATCTTTTGGATTAAAAAATCATATTTGGGTGGAGCTCTTTTGTTGAAAATTTAATTTTTTAACATTCATTAATTTAGTTGAAAATTTATCTTCTTATTAAAAATGTAACTATTTTTCTGAAAACCCCTTTTTTGGTTGAGAATTAAATTAATTAAATAACAATGTAACTTTTTCAATTTTGCTTGGGAATAATATTTCTATTCAAAATCAATCTTTTAAAGTTAAAATTTCATGTATTTTGTTAAAAGTTTGCCATTTCTGGTCCAAAATAATAATTCTTGTTAGTTGAATTTTTTAAAATTAAAAATCAACCTATTAAGGTGTAAACTATTCTGGTTTGATTAGGATTTCAATAATTTGTTAGAAAATTGAACTATTTGGTTAAAAATTAAACTAATTTTATGAAAATTTAATTTTTGGTGGAAAATTAATATTTTGTTGAAAAATTACATTTTCCGGTTAAAAATCTCACCGATTTGTGGATAATTCGTCTTTTTGGCTCCAAAACTCAACCATTTTTTTAACTCGTGTCTTTTTTTGTAAAACATTAACCTTCTTGCTAGAAAATCTGTCTTTTTGGTTGTAAATTAAACTATTTTGTGTAATATTTATATTTTTCAGTCGAAAATCCATTTTTTTTAAATCTTCTTGGTTAAGAAAATCATCTTTTAGGTTGAACTCTCGTTTAAAATTTATTTGTTTAATATTCATAGTTTTAATGAGAAAATGTGTTTTATTCTGGTCATACGGTCCAAAATAAATAAAAATGGATTCAGATGTCAATGAATCTTTATTCGTCAATTTTAATTAATATAACCAACGTACGTTTCAACCTAGTTTCAGGTCTTCTTCAAGGTAATACATCACCTGATATAAAAAATTTTTTTTAACAATATGTAATACATTTGAAAGAATTACCAACTTCATTTAAAATAATAATAATAATAATAATAATAATAATAATAATAATAATAAAAATTTGTATGTGTATTGTGTATAAATTTACCTGTACAATGTTGATATTAAATCCAAAACAAGACATTTCAATTGCGCATAATTTTGGAGAGAGCCCAATTTTTCTGATCGTCAAAAGTTAAAATTTTTTTTTTTTGTTTTTTTTTGTTTTTTGTATACATCATTTGAAAACTTAACACTTTGAAGCCTCAAAATTAGAATACGCTCCAAATTAAATAATGTTAACTACATTTTAAAATAGATTTCAACCACAACAGTTACTTATTGTTTGGAAGGACAAACATGGACTAACGAATACCTAAGAA
>NC_046665.1:122203207-122205882 GCF_010883055.1 Belonocnema kinseyi | reverse complement strand
AAATTGATGGAATTTTTACTAAACTTATTTATGAAAATAGACTCTAATATTTTTCTTTTTTGCGTATTATCTTCACGAGCTAAAATTTTTATATTATTAATCACATAATCGAAATGGTGATCAAATTGCCATGCATGTTGTGACAAACCAGTATTTTGATTGCCTAATTCACAATCCCGTTTATGTTCATAAATACGAGTTTTTAATCTCCTACCCGTCTCCCCAATATAAATCTTATTACAATCTTTACAATTTATCATATATACCAAACCAGATAAGTTTTCTTTGTTATCTTTTTCTTTATTTTTAAACAAAGAAAACTTATCAAGTGTGTGGTTGTTTGTAAAATAAACATTAATGTTATATTTTTTTATTTTTAGATAAACTATTATAAATTTCATGCATTCTTTCTTTAATAATTTTGTTAACTAATTGGAGTGGGTAATTATTTTGTACAAGAGTAATTTTTAGTTGATCTAGTGGATAGACTCCAATCACTGAATTCTTAATAATAAAGAAGGTCAATCACGTTTTGGAACATCATGGGTTATTTAAACTACGTACAAAGAAGGTATGGCGATACTCCGATGCAACTTATGGGAAATTCGATACGCACTAATCGAACTTTGGTTAATCTAAAGGAGCAACGTACTTTTTTAATCAGATGTAGAAAAGAAGCTCTGATTCCAGCACATATTCAACATCAAACAGACAAATCTAATTTACATAATTTAAATTATAAATTAATTCCTAAATTTGAAAGAACAAAGTTAATTTTTCAATAAAAATGTTTAAACTACGAAATTAATAATTTGGTAAGAAACATAAAAGATTTAGGAAATGAATCTAATCGCTTAAAGTACCGTTTTACAAATATTGTGAAAGACATTTCAATTTTGACTTTTTTCAACTCACAAAATTCGAGTCTTAATAAATTAAAATATGTAAAAAGAAATAAATGTATACTAAAGTTTGACCTTTTAAAAAAAAGAAATTTGGAATCTCATTTGAACTATACAGAGTTACGTTTAAATAAGTGCTTTAAAAATTTATCAAATATACAAATCCCAAATGAAATTGTTGAAACTTTGGCTTTAGGGAATAAACATGGTATTCCTTTCAATGTTAATAAAATTCCGACAAAAAACATCATTGCTAATGTGGAAAATTGCATCAAAAATGTAAAAGATGAAGAACTAAAATTAAATATTAGAAAAACAACAACTCAAATAATCACAAATCACAATTTTTTAAATAAATTTAATAATATAAATAAAATTGATGAACCTTTAGAAAAGTTTCAAAATGAACATAAGGATTTAATAGTACTGAAAGCAGATAAAGGAACTATAACTGTAGCTGCAAATCGAAATGATTACATAACAACAGTTAACAATCTATTAAAAAATGACATTTTATACAAAAATATCAAAACTAGTCTTGTTCCAACTTTGGAGCGAAAATGTAATGATATTGCAATTAGGTGGGAAAAGAAAAGGTTTATAAATGAGTACATGGCTCACAAATTAAAAACAAATAACAGTGTTGTTTCTAAAGCATATGCTTTACCAAAAGTGCACAAAACAGATTTAAAATGGCGTTTGATTGTTTCCGCTGTAGGTTCACCAACTTATAATTTATCAAAATACATTGCAAATTCTTTAAAACCGATTTCAGGCAAAACTCAAGCTTTTGTAAAGAATAGTTGGGAATTAAAAGAAGAACTAAAAAATGTTAAAGTTCCGGATTCACATTTTGTGGTTTCATTGGATGTAGTATCAATGTTTGATAATATCTTTATAAAAGATACGTAGATGATATCCTAGCAATTGTTCCTACTGATAAAATGGATGAATTCATTAAGACTTTCAACAATATGGAAAATTCAATTAAGTTCACGATTGAAAAAGAGGAGAATAATTCTATCTCTTATCTAGATTTATTAATTATTAAAACTTCAGAAGGAAATTTAATAACAAATTGGTATAAAAAAGCATCTTGGTTAGGATGTTATTTGAATTATAATTCTCATCATTTATTTTCTCAAAAAATTGGTCTAATAAAAGGTCTTATTGATAGATGTGTTAAATTAAGTGATATTCAATTCCGCAAAGAAAATTTAGATCAACTAAAAATTACTCTTGTACAAAATAATTACCCACTCCAATTAGTTAACAAAATTATTAAAGAAAGAATACATGAAATTTATAATAGTTCATCTAAAAATAAAAAATGGATTGAAACTTATAATAAATATGATCTAAAGGTTTCATTTCCTTATATTGAAGGTCTTTCTGAACGTCTTAGAAGTGGTTTAAAAAAATATAACATTAATGTTTATTTTACAAACAACCACACACTTGATAAGTTTTCTTTGTTTAAAAATAAAGACAAAGATAACAAAGAAAACTTATCTGGTTTGGTATATATGATAAATTGTAAAGATTGTAATAAGATTTATATTGGGGAGACGGGTAGGAGATTAAAAACTCGTATTTATGAACATAAACGGGATTGTGAACTAGGCAATCAAAATACTGGTTTGTCACAACATGCATGGCAATTTGAGCACCATTTCGATTTTGAGATTAATAATATAAAAATTTTAGCTCGTGAAGATAATACGCAAAAAAGAAAAATATTAGAGTCTATTTTCATAAATAAGTTTAGTAAAA
>NC_046665.1:122200564-122203107 GCF_010883055.1 Belonocnema kinseyi | reverse complement strand
AAAAAAAAAAAAAAAAAAAATTTTAACTTTTGACGATCAGAAAAATTGGGCTCTCTCCAAAATTATGCTCAATTGAAATGTCTTGTTTTGCATTTAATATCAACATTGTACAGGTAAATTTATGCACAGTACGCATAAAAAATTTTATTATTATTATTATTATTTTAAATGAAGTTGGTAATTCTTTCAAATGTATTACATATTGTTAAAAAAAAATTTTTATATCAGGTGATGTATTACCTGGAAGAAGACCTGAAACTAGGTTGAAACGTACGTTGGTTATATTAATTAAAATTGACGAATAAAGATTCATTGACATCTGAATCCATTTTTATTTATATTGGACCGTATGACCAGAATAAAACACATTCTCTCATTAATGATATTAACGGTCGAAGAAAGCTCACAGTGTGGATAGACTCCAATCACTGAATTCTTAATTCATAGTTTTAGTTGGAAATTCATCTTCTTTGTTAAAAATTGGACTATAATAATGTATGTTTTTATTTAAAAATTATCCTTTATGGTTCAAAATTAATGTATTTTGTTTAAGGTTTCTCGTTTTCGGTCAAAAATTAATCTTCTTAGTTTTAACTTTTTTTTTAATTTCAACTGTTAAGGTCTAAATTATTCTGTTTAATTCTGAAAATTAAACTATTTTAATAAAAATTTAACTTTTTGGTAGGAAATTTATATTTTGTTAAAAAGTCATATTTTCTAGCTGAAAAATCACCCGGTTCGTGGATAATTCCTACTAGAAAATTGTGTCAATTCAACTATTTGATTTAAAAATTATCTTTTTTACTTGAAAAATCACTGCCTTGGTTACAAATTTCAATATTCCATTAAAAAAAACAATCTTCCGGGTTGAAAAAATGATATTTCAGTTTGAACTCTTTCGTTCAAAATTTATTTTTTTACGATTTATCATTGCAGTTTAAAATTCATCTTCTTTGTTGCAAATGTATCTATTTTGTTGAAACTTCGATTTTTCAATTTTGATTCAAAATTAGTTTTTTAACGAATAACTTATCAATTCCACTTTATGTTGAAAATTGATATTTCTATTGAAATGTGATGGTGATCTAGTTGAAAATCCATTTTTTATCTTAAGGGCATGTGACACAGCTAAATACCTATATTACCGACCTCACTTTTTCAGTTCACTGAATGTTTTTTTAAACCTAAGAACTTTTTTCATAAATAAAATATCGAGCTGAAACTTTGGAAAATGTATTAGAGTACAATAAAGTACGTTTAGGTACTGCATTTTGGTAGGAACTTCACTGAAAATTATTTTATCTTTCTTCTGAACCTCGACATTTTTTGAACGTTCCAACTTTTTTTATACATAAAATATCGGTCTCAAACTTTGAGAAATGCAAGGGCCGAAAGAAAACTACATTTAAGTACAAATCTTAATAATAAAAGATGTAAAAAAATTTCAACTATCAATTCCATCGGCATCAACCGGTAACGTTGTACACGAAAATACGAACCCTCTAGAGCCTCGTCTAGTGGCCGCCAGGGTTCGTATTTTCGTGTACAACGTTACCGGCTGATTCCGATGGAATTGATAGTTGAAATATTTTTTTTTACATCTTTTATTATTAAGATTTGTACTTAAACGTAGTTTTCTTTCGACTCTTGCATTTCTCAAAGTTTGAGACCGATATTTTATGTATAAAAAAAGTTGGAACGTTCAAAAAATATCGAGGTTCTGAAAATAAAATAAAATAATTTTCAGTGAAGTTCCTACCAAAATGCAGTACCTAAACGTACTTTATTGTACTCTTATATATTTTCCAAAGTTTCAGCTCGATATTTTATTTACAAAAAAAGTTCTAAGGTTGAAAAAAACATTCAGTGAACTGAAAAAGTGAGGTCGGTAATATAGGAATTTAGTTGTGTCACATGCCCTTAAATTCGATTTTTTCATTCGAAAATTAATCGTCATGGTCGAAAATTTATCCTTTTTAGTGAAAAATTTAACAGTCTGGGTCTAAATTAATCTTGCTTAATAAGGGGTTCAAGGATTTAGTAGAAAATTAAGCTATTTGATTGAAAATCATCTTGTCAATAATAATTTATATTTTTGGTTTAAATTTTACTATTTAGTAAAAAATTTAACTAATTTTATGAAAATTTAATTTTTTGTTGAAGAATTAATTTTTGGTTAAAATATCATATTTTTTATTTAAAAATTGAACCGTCGTATAGATCATTCATTCGCTTTACTTTAATATTTTATGATTTTGATAAAAAATGTATTTTATTGAAAGCTCGTGTTATTTTAAACATGGGTCTTCTTGCTAGAAAATTCATTTTTTTTTATTGTGAAATCAACAACTTGGTTCAAAAATTCACTTTTTTGTTGAAAATTCTTTTTCTTTATAAAAATAAATTTTCTATCTGAAAATTTAACTATTTCATTTTTGGTTACTTTATTCTTTATAAATTAAAAATTTACGCATTTTTTGGAAAATTCCTTTTTTTCGTCAGAAAGGTTACTAAATTTAATTTTTTGGTGCACCCCCCCCCCC
>NC_046665.1:122197336-122200552 GCF_010883055.1 Belonocnema kinseyi | reverse complement strand
CCCCCCCCCCCGACCCCTACTCAAATTGGTTTCCAAAAACAAATAGAAAAATACCTTTAGCAAAATAAGTCTCTAAAATCAGTATTCAATGTTTTTTATCATAGTTGATTGAGGCTAAATAAAATTTTCATTTTCTTATCAAAGCCTCTCTCATTCTAAAGCATTTCACAATTACATTGTCGAACTGAATCACACAAAACTTATTCTGCCTTCTTAAGATGCAAGGCTGCGAATCCCTTGGGCGAACACTTCGCACGAGTCGCATTATTCCATTCCTTTTTGTTTATTTCCGACAAAAGATTTGCAGATTTGCAGATCCGGCTTTCTGTAAAACCAATTTTCTTCGTGACAGATCTTCCCTAGAGTGAGTCAAGATGGCATCTGTTTA
Organism: Belonocnema kinseyi; assembly: GCF_010883055.1. Lineage (NCBI taxonomy): Eukaryota > Metazoa > Arthropoda > Insecta > Hymenoptera > Cynipidae > Belonocnema > Belonocnema kinseyi. The sequence goes on along the minus strand of NC_046665.1, from coordinate 122,200,164 downwards.
TATAAAGCACACACTTTTAGAAAGACACGGAAACTTTTAAGGGGGGGCCGTCCATAAATCTCACGTCGCTAGAGGGGCCAGAGGGGGGGGGGATAAACGTACTTGACCATGTAAATATAATGAAATTGGTTATTTGCTAATTTAATTTTTTTTCTGAAAAAAGATCTTTTGCTCCGCTAGGAATCGAACCACAGATCTTCCGATTACCGGCGGGTGCTTTCCCCTTAAGCTACTAGAGAGACCGAGAGATGAATCCTTTTTCAGAAATACACGCCTTATTTTGCCAGGTATTTTTTTTAAATTTCTTCTCCTTTTTATCTGCTGGGAATCGAACCACAGAACTTCCGATTGGCGGTAGGGTGCTTTCCCCTTAAGCTACTAGATAAATCGAGAATAGAGAAAATTTTTAGAAATACACGCATTATTTTGTCACGTGTTACAAGTCAAATATTTCAAGGCATCTGTATTAGCATGAAAGAATAACAAAAATTCATAACGTATTTTCAGACTAGTTGGAGGTATAATTAAAAAATTTGTTATATTAAATTTTTTGAATTAAGATCTTCTTCTTTCGCTCCGCTGGGAATCGAACCACACAACATCCGATTGCCGGTCGGTTGTTTTTCCCTTAAGCTACTAGAGAGATTGAGGGAAGAATCCTTTTTTAGAAATACACGCCTTATTTTGCCAGGTATTTTTTTTAAATTTCTTCTACTTTTTATCTGCTGGGAATCGAACCACAGAACTTCCGATTGCCGGTAGGGTTCTTTCCCCTTAAGCTACTAGAGAGATCGAGAAAAGAGTCATTTTTCAAAAATACACGCATTATTTTGTCAGGTGTTACAAGTTAAATTTTTCAAGGCATCTGTATTATCATCAAAGAATAACCGAAATTCTGAACGTTTTTTTCAGACTAGATGGAGGTTTGATTTAAAAATTTGTTATATTAATTTTTTTCCAATTTAGATCTTCTTTCGTTCTGCTAGAAGTCGAACCATAGAACTTCCGATTGCTCGTCGACTACTTTCCCCTTAAGCTACTAGAGAGATCGAGAGAAAAATCCTTTTTCAGAAATACACGCATTATTTTTCCAGGCGTTACAAGACAACTTTTTCGAGAAATCTGTATCATCGTTAAAGAATAACGGAAATTCTTAACTTCTTTTTAGACTAGATGGTGCTATGAATTAAAAATTTTTTACATTACACCTTTTTCTGAAAAAAAATATCTTCTTTCGCTCCGCTGGGAATCGAACCACACAACATCCGATTGCCGGTCGGTTGCTTTCCCCTTAAGCTACTAGACAGATTGAGGGAAGAATCCTTTTTCAGAAATACTTGCATTATTTCGCCAGGTGTTACAAGTTAAACTTGTCAAGGGATCTGTATTATCATCGGAGAATAATAGAAATTCTTAACGTCTTTTCAGACTAGATGGAAATATGATATAAAAATTTTGTTAATTAACTTTTCTTCTGAAAAAAGATCTTCTTTCGCTCCGCTGAGAATCGAGCTACAGAACTTCCACAGCAAAAAATTGAATTAACAAATTTTTGAAATCACAGCTCCATGTAGTCTGAAAAGACATTGAGCACTTCTGTTATTCTCTTATGATAATACAGATTCCTTGAAAAATTTGGTTATTTGTTTTATGTTTCGTGAGATTATTATATCAAGTACGAAAAAAAATTCATTTGTTTTCATTAAAAAAATTTGCTCATTCAAATATTATTATTAATAATAATAATAATTGATAAGTTAGAGCTCGCAGTATAAAGTTGGTTCTCAGGGATAATTTAATTTTTTTTAATTGTTCTCTTTATTATTTATAGTATTTAAAGTTTAGATGTACGTAGGTGTAAAAGAAAATATTGTTTTTTTTTGTACTTAAATACTTGGAATAAAGAAGAACCCTTATATTTTAATATTTGATTTCCAATATTATTTTTTCAGTGACCTTTTCAGTTTATTTTACAAAAAAGTCCAAATGATTTCCAATATTATAAAAATAAAACAATTATATTGTTAATAAGCTTTCAGGTTTAAACTTTAAACATTGTATTATTGAAAATGTATTGTATCGTTTGAAAATAATTATATTTTATAATTGGTAAACAAACTAAATTAATGATTATTTTAATAATTAATTTTAATCTAAAATTTTGATTCTTAGGCTTACCAATTTAAATTTCGCTGCTTACAGCATTTAAAACTGGAAATAATTCAATTTTACCATTTTAAAAAAGATCATTTTTAGAACGTTTTAAAATTAAAATTATTCATTTTGTTAAACAACTTTTTCAAAATGAAATAAATTTTTTGTTGAATTAAGAGTTATATGTTTAGAGCAATGAAAATTTGGCGGATTTTCTGACTATCCAAAAATCTCCTAAGTCCTTGAATTTGAAAAAATGCTTGATTTTTCTGAATTTCTTGAAATCTTCGAATTCTATGAATTCTCTGAATTCCTGAAGTTCCTTGAATTAGCTGAAATCTTTCAAATCCTTACAATTCTATTAATTCAGTAAAATCTTTGAATTTTTGGAATTACTGAAAATTTCTGAATTCCCTTAATTCGAAATTCTCAGAATTCCTATAATATTTCGGATTCCTCCGAATTCCGCAAATCCTCTGAATTCCTTAAAACCTCTGAATTCCGTAAATTTTGTGAATTCCTTAAATTTTCTGAAATCTTAGAATTTTCGGAAATATAAGAATTTTATGAGTTTCCCTGAATTTTTGGAATATCCAGAATTTGCTGATTATTCTAAGTTCCTTGTATTCTCTGAATTTGTAAAAAAATCTCTGCATTCCCAGAATTCCTCAAAT
>NC_046665.1:122190034-122197236 GCF_010883055.1 Belonocnema kinseyi | reverse complement strand
TCCAGAATTTGCTGATTATTCTAAGTTCCTTGTATTCTCTGAATTTGTAAAAAAATCTCTGCATTCCCAGAATTCCTCAAATATTCAGAATTCCTGAAATTCCTTGAATTTTCGGAAATATAAGAATTTTATGAGCTTCCATGAATTTTTGGAATATCCAGAATTTGCTGATTATTCTAAGTTCCTTGTATTCTCTGAATTTGTAAAAAATCTCTGCATTCCCAGAATTCCTTAAATATTCAGAATTCCTGATATTCCTTGAATTTTCAAAACCCCCTGAATTCCTTAAAGATTCAAACTTCTCTGAATTCTCTGAAATCCTGTAATATTCTGAATTTTCGCTGAATTATTTGAATATTTTGAGCTCCTGGGATTTTTTGAATTCTACAAATCGCTTGAGTTCTTTCAAATCTTCTGAATTCCACGGATATATAAATAAAAAATCAATGCACTTGGTCATGTCTCTCCAGTGTCCCCTACTATTATATTTTTTATTCAAAATTATTTTTTTTTGTTACAACTTCTATTATTTCTATGATAATTTTGTTATTTTGTTAGGGACTAAACTATTTTTTTAAACTAATTTTTTTGGTAGAACACACAACTGTTTTGTTAAATATTCATATTTTTATATGATTTTTTTTTTATATTCGTTTGAACTATATAAATACGTATTTCTAAATAAATTAATAATTATTAATTGTGAATTATTAATTATTATATTCATTAATTATTAAATTATTAAATTATTAAATTATTAAATTATTAAATTATTAAATTATTAAATTATTAAATTATTAAATTATTAAATTATTAAATTATTAAATTATTAAATTATTCAATTATTCAATTATTCAATTATTCCGTTATTATTTAATAATTATTAATTATTCGAAGAGTTAACTTGATCTATAGTATTGATTTCTACATTTTCTGCTAAAAAGATTAATTTTTAAAAAACATGGAATGGTCTCATTTTTAATTAGAAAAATTAATGTTTTACACACAAAAAAACATTTTTGAATAAAATCATTAAATTTTCTATGAAAGAGTAGAGTTTTTAACTAAAATGATAAATCTTCAACTTAGATGGTTAAATTTTCAGTTAGAAAATAAATTTTCAACCAAAAGACAAAGACTTTTCAACCAAGTAGTTGAATTTTTAAACAAGAAGAAATATTTGCTACTATGTCAGAGAAATTTTTAACAAGATATGTATACATTAATTCTCAACCAAATAGCCGAATTTTTAAATCAACAAATAAATTGACAAATAAAACAGAAAAGTTAAATTTTCAATAAAAAAAAAAATTTCAACAGAAAAACGAATTTTCTACCAATGAAATAAATCAACAATCCAAAATGAAAGATTTAAAGATTTAACTAAAAATATCAAGCTTCAAAAAAGGAATCTTAATTTTTCAACAACAAAAAAATGAAATTTCAACAAATTACATGAATTTTCACCTAAAAAAGACAAATTTTCCAATTTAAGAAAAACCAACTTTCAACAAAATTGTTAAATTTTATACTACATCATTTTTAACTAGAACCAAAAAAAAACAATTCTTTAACAAAAAAGTTATATTTTCAACTAAAGAAATGAATTTTCTAGCGAAGTGTTAAAATTTTTAACCCAAAAAGACAAAATTATTAGATTTTGAACAAACGTAGAATAGTTTTTCACCCAATAGTTGTATTTTTAATTTTAAAAAGCATACACTTTAACCCTAAAGTTTTTTTTACCAATATTTTAAGAATTATCAACCACGAAGGAAAATTTTTAACTTAAAAAATGAACTTTTAAACAAAAAGATTAATTTACAACCAAAAAAGATGAATTTTTAATCGAATTTAAGAATTCTGAACCAAGAAGTTGAATTTTTAAGAAAAAAAGAAATTTTTTTCAATTTTTGAGAAACTCGTTCAGATTTAAAATTTAGTTGTTAAATTTTTTAACAGTTTAATTTCTGACATAATAAATGTCTTTTAAACCAAATCTTTCGATTTTGTTAAAAACCATTTTTTTGGGCTGGGAATTAATTTTTTGGTTGGAAATTCGTGAATTTTTAAAAAAATTCGTATTTTTTTAAAATTAATCTTATTGGTTGAAAATTCAATCTTTTTCGTTAAAAATTTAACTGTTTGGGTTTTAATTAATCCGGTGTGGCTCAGGATTCAACAATTCAATTGGAAATAAAAACTTTTCTGTTGAAAATCAATTCTATTGTCAAAAACTATTTTTTTTTTAGTCTTGATTGAACTAATTGAACTATTTGATTGAAAAATTATCTTTTTTAGTTAAAAAGTGAAAAATTTTGTTGAAATTTGCACTAATTTTTTGAAAATTCCAATTTTTAAGATTCATCTCCTTGATTGAAAATTTATTTATTTCATTTAGAAAGAAATTAATCTTTCGGGTTAAAAAGTCATCTTTCGGGCCGTACTTTTTTGCTGATAATTCATTTTTTTAAGATTCATAATTTTAGTTGAAAATTTATTTTCTTTGTTGAAAATTTAACCATGTTGTTGAATATTTGTTATTTTATGTTGGGAATTTATTTATTAACTAAAAATTTAATGATTTTATTTTTGGTTGAAAATTGATTATTTCTAATAAAGCTTGATGTAGTTTGTTAAAATTTTGTATTTTTTAATTAATATTGCAACTGATTGGTTCTAAATTTCTATAGTTTGGTTAGGAATTAAAAATTTTGGTGGAAAATTTAACTGTCTGGTTGAAAATTAACTTTCTGTTAAGAATTTATGTTTTTGGTTCAAATTTTACTATTTGTTTAGAAAATTAAACTATTTTTACGAAAATTTAACTTTTTGGTAGAAAATTAATATTTTGTTAAAAAATCATATTTTCGCGTTGACAATTCAACCGTCTTGTAGATATCTCGTTCTTTTAACTTTATACTCAACAATTTTATTAATAATTAATGTATTTTGTTCATAATTTGTGTTTTTTGTTCAAAAATTTATTTTTTCTAATTATAAATTCATGTTTTTTGTTATAAGTTCGTTTTCTTGTCGAAAATTAATCTTCCGGTTAAAAATTCTTCTTTTGGAAAAAAGTAAAACTATTTGCTTAGAAATGAAGTTTTTGTTGAAACTGAGTGTTTTTGGTTTAAATTGAGCTTTTTGGTTAAAAATTAAACTTATTTTGGGAAAATTTAACTTTTTGGTAAAAAGTTCGTTCTTTTGGTTTTGAAATTAAACAATCTTATTGCTGCATTTTGTAAAAAAATTGCATTTCTTTTTAGAGCATTAAACTTCTAGCTTAGGAATACATCTTTATATTTGAAAATTTAACTATTTGTTTTAAAATTCATTTTTTAGTTAGAAATTCCACTTCTTCGTTAAAAGTTGAACCAGTTTGTTAAAAATTCGCATTTTTTCAAGATTCAATTCTTTACTTGAGAGTTTACCTTTTTTGTTGAAAATTCATTTTTTTCAGGTGAAAAATTAATTCCGTTTTTGTGTAGAAATGATCTTTTATAAGTAGAAAATTCAGTTATTTAATAGAAAATTAATGTATTTCGTTAATGTCTTCCAAGCGAAAAGATGAATTTTTAACTAAAATTTTGAATCTAAAAAAAAAGTGCATTTTTTAGAGAGTAATTCAACTTTAAAACTTAGTTGTTAAATTTTCAACCAAAAAGAATAATTTTCTAACCAAAAAATTAATTTTTAACAAATTTCCAGATTTATCAACCAAATAGTGAAATATGTAACTGAAAGGTATGAATTTTTTAAGCAAAACGATTAATTCAAAACAAAAAGACGAATTTTCTATAAAATTCAAGAATTCTCAACCAATAAGTATAATTTTTAAGAAAGAATTTTTTTCAGTTTTTAAGAAAGTAGTTCAACTTTGTAACCTAGTTTTAAAATTTTTAATTAAAAGCATGAATTTTTAAGCAACAAGAATAATTTTCTACAAAAATACACGAATTTTTAACAATATTCAAGAATTCTCAACCAAAAAGTTTAAATTTTCAAATAAAAAAAATAATTTTTAAACAAAAAGATTACTTTACTACCAAAAAAGACGAATTTTTAACAAAATTCATGAATTTTAAACCAGAAAGTTGAATTTTTAACCAGAAAGTTGAATTTTTAACTAAAAAAGAACCAATGTTGAACAAAAAAAAATTAACTACAAAAAAAGACGAATTTTTAATCAAGTTTAAGAGTTCCGAACAAAAAAGTTGAATTTGAAACAAAAAGATTAATTTACTACCAAAAGGGATAAGAATTCTCAACCCAAAAATTGCATTCTTTAGAATGTAATTGATCTTTAAAACATAGGCGTTAAATTTTTAACCAAAAATAAGAATATTTAAATAAAAAGATTAATTTACTACAAAAAAATTATTTTTTAATAAACTGACAGAATTTTCAACCAAAAAGTTCACTTTTCAAGAAGGAAAGAAATTTTTTTTATTTTTAAGAAAGAATTTTAATTTTTAAGCCTAGCTGTTAAATTCTTAACCAAAAAGATGCATTTTTAAATAAAAAGAATAATTTTATATCGAAAAGAACGAATTTTCACCAAATTCAAGAATTTTCAATTAAACGAGATTAATTTTCAACGACAAAAAACCCTTTTTTATCGAAATAGTTTAATTTTAACAAAAAGTTGAATTCTTAATTAAAAAGGAACAATTTTCGATCGAAAATAAAATGTGTAAATTTTTAATAACTGAAGTAATTTTTTAACTAAAAAAAGGAATTTTCAACAAAGCAGTTGAATTTCCAACCAACAAGATCAATTTTTAACTACAATTTTGAATCGCCAACAATAAATTGCAGTTTTAAGAAAGTAGTTAAACTTTAAAACCTATTTGTTAAATTTTTAACCAGAAAGATGATTTTTTAAACCAAAAGGTTAATTTTGTAACGAAAAAAGTGAATTTTTAAATCGAATTTAAAAATTCTCAATCGAACATTTGAATTCCCAACTGAAGAAGATGAATTTTTAAACATAAAGATTATTTTGCTACTAAAAAGACAATTTTTTTAAACAAAATTCAAGAATTCTGAAACAAAAAGTTGAATTTTCAACTATAAAAGAAGAATTTTAAAACAAAAATGTTAATTTACTACCAAAAAGACAAATTTTCAACATGATTCAAGAATTCTCAATTAAACAGTTGAATTTTCAATTTAAAAAATAAATTTTTGAACAAAAATCTGTGGTTCAGTTTAAGAAAGTAACATACTGGTTAACGCAGAAAAAGTCGGGAAATCACTGGTTCACCAGTGATAATTCAAAATAATGATTTACCAGTGACAATTTTACTAGTTTAGTTTAAGAGAGTTCTTAATGCAAGCAGGCTCAAAATATGTTGAGTGTAGTTGAATCTATCATTTAGTGTATCTGCTGTATTTAATAACGCTGTTTTAGCTGCGTCACTTACTGGTTCACCCAGTCAACGTCGGAAAATCACTGATTCACCAATGATAATTAAAAAATACTGATGCACCAGTGACAATCTTACTGGTTCAGTTTGAAAGACTAGCTTATTGGTTCATCCAGCCAAAGTCGGAATTTAACAATTTTACTGGTTCAATTTAAGAGAGTAACTTACTGTTTCGCCCAAAAAAATAGTTAAGTTACTGGTTCACCAGTGATAATTAAAAATACCTATTTACTAGTCATAATTTCACTGGTTCAGTTTAAGAGAGCAGCTTACCGTTTCATCCAGAAAAAGTAGTAAAATTACTGGTTCACCAGTCATTATATAAAATACTAATTCACCAGTAACGTTACTTTTTAGGGTAGTGTGAGTGGGGGGTGGACAAAACTACGGTTGACCTAACGACAATTTTACTAGTTCAGCTTAAGAGAGTAACTTACTGTTTTACCCAGAAAAAGTAGTTAAATTACTGTTTTACCAGTGATAATTATAGGCAGTAATTCAATCATAACAATTTTACTGGTTCAGCTTAAGAGAGTAACTTACTGATTCATCCAGAAAATGTAGTTAAATTACTGGTTCACCAGTGATCATCCAAAATACTGATTCACCAGTGACAATTTTACTGGTTCAGTTTAAGAGAGTAACTAACTGTTTCACCCAAAAAGGTAGTTAAATTACTGGTTCACCAGTGATAATTCAAAATACTGATTCACTAGTGAAAATTTTACTGGTTCAGTTTCAGAGAATAACTTACTGTTTCACCCAAAAAGGTAGTTAAATTAATGGTTCACCAGTGCTAATATAAAATACTGATTCACCAGTAACGTTACTTTTCAGGGTAGGGTGGGTGGGGGGTCGATAAAACTACGGTTGTCAACATGGGACCAGGGGAGGGGAGTAAAAAAATAGCATTAAATTGATAACTTACTTTATGGACAGCCTTTCATTCGGAAATTAATTTCCTAAGTATTAAAAATGGGGATACAAAAATGCAATAGGCTTGATACCCAGTGGTCACATAATTTGGCGACGTCTTTACGACATGGTTACGACATCTTTACGATATCCTATGTCCATGTCGTTTCGATGTCTTTGCGATATCGTAAAGACATCGTCACATCATACGACTTATTTACGATATCGTAAAGACACCTTAACGACATGGGCATAGGATATCGTAAAGTTGTCGTAAATATGTCGTAACGATGTCGTAAAGATGTCGCTAAACTTTGTGCCCACTGGGTAGTCTTTGGCACTTATCGATTTATGGAGACAGGCCAAAATTATGAAAGACTAAGCGGCGTACATTAATATTGGCCAGAAAAATAAAATGTGCTTCTAGTTTGAGGACACCAGTCTCGCATTTTTAAGCGAAAGCTTCGCTGAGAGTGTGGAAGTCATTTCCTAACTTTCTCACCCTTTTGATGTTGCACTCTTCGAGTGTTACTTGCACATTCTCATCTTTGCATTTTGCGGTACCCTCTCGGCACTCTCTTCTTGGCTGATGCACAAAGTATTTCCATTCTCCTCTTTTTACCCGTTTGCCTGAATATTGCAGGGCCAGTATAGCCAACCTGACTAAATCGTTAATGGGGCTGGTCTGCGCTCATAGGGGAGTGTCCACATATTACGTGACGATATTTTCAGTGACTTTTGTTTCTTTCTTCACTCTTGTGACCATTTTTAAGATTTCATTCCCCCCCCCCGTACTCAGCCTCTCTTAAAAACATTATGTGACACTGAATCTGATCACCTCACCCTAAACCTTTT
>NC_046665.1:122187391-122189934 GCF_010883055.1 Belonocnema kinseyi | reverse complement strand
CCCCCCCCCCCCTCTTGAAACATTGAGCCCTGCACTGTTTTCACTTTTATTATGCATTTCTAATGAGTTTTTATATAGTAAGTAGAATTTTCGACTACAAACAAGACTAAGAAAATAATTTAATTTTTAACAAAATAATTAATTTGTTATTAAATTATTTTAATTTTGAATCCACTTTACTTGAGTTCTAAATCAAAATAGATGGACTTTCTATAAAAGATTTATAATTTTGTATTTCGAACCAAATATTTTAAACCAAAAAGAAAGAAAGATGAATTTTCAATTTGAAAGGACGAATTTTCAGCTGCACTGTTAAATTTTCAACTAAAAAAGATGACTGAACAAAATAGTTTAATTTTAAGCCTACGTTTCATTTTTTGACAGAAACGTAATTTTTAATTAAAATAGATAGTAGATAATAAATAGTAGATAATTTTCTACCAAATTGCTGAATTTTAAAGTAAAAACTGGAAGTTACTTTTTAAGCTTAATAAATCAATTTTCAGCAACAAAACGAATTTTCTACCAGTTAAATTGAGTCAGAAATTATTAATTTTTAACAAAATAGTTGACTCTAGAGCGTAAAACATCCATTTTCCAAAAAGAAGGTTAATTTTTTACCCAAAAAGAGGAGTTTTCCACAAAATAGATGAATTTTCCACAAAACAGTTGATTTTTTGACGCTAAACTGAATTTTCAACAAAAAAGAAAATTTTCTACGTAGAAGTTTATTTTTCTAAATAAGTAGATTAAGTTTTAACTAAATATTTAAATTTTCTACCAAAATAGTTGACTTGCATTTTTTCCCAAAGAAGATGATGTATACGAGAATATAAATTTTTAAACAAAACAGACGTCTTTTCTATAAAAAATTGAATTTTTAAACGAAAAACATTTTTTCAAAAAAGAAAATAATTTCTAACTATATACAACTTCTTTGTTAAAAAAATTTTTTCAGGCTTAAAATTAATTTTTTTTGTAGAAAAGGCTTTTTTTCAAAGCAATTCATATCTTTAATTTTTCTCCGAAAGGTCGAGTTTTGAAGTAAAAAAGACAAAGTTTCTACAATGCAGTTGAATTTTCCAAACCAAAAAAGAATAAATTCTTAATGAAACCAGTGATACTTGATATTTCAACCAAAAAATATGTTTATTTGAAATTTTAAAGAATGATTAAATTCAAGCAAGGAAGACCTAATTTTCAAGAAAATAGTCAAGTCCTCGACGAAATATATCAATTTTTAATCAAATAGTTGAATTCTCAAAAAAAGAAAAAGATTAATTTTCAATTAAAAATAAAACTAAAAATTGAATAGTTATGTTCTTCTAATGTTATTCGTAGTTCTTTAAAAGACAAACATTTTCTTTTAATGACTTTTTTTATTAAAAAAAATTACCAGTGTTATAGAACATAAAAATTAAAAAAAAAAAAAAACGAAAATGAAAATTTTAAGCTAAATAATGCACGATATGAAAAAAGTCAAGAAACGGAAAATGTTGCTGTTTGAATGCCCACCAGATTATCATAACAGATTTGGTAAATTTCTTGAAAAGTCGAAAATTTAAATTTTGACGGCATAAAAAATAATAAAAAATCAATTACTCCATTCTGCTTCCAAACTATGAAAAATACGACCAATGATGATTCAACATAAATTATGCACTCATAAAGGTCTACAAATTTTCCATTGGTCACTTTTTGATCGTATGCGTAACTTTTATATTATTCGTAAAAAGCATTTAAAAATTTTAAAAATTAAAATTTTCGTCGATAGATACAGGTTACAAAAAAATGAAGAAAATAGTTGGTGTTCCAAAAAAAAAGAACTACCAATTTGTCTTGAATAATTATTTTAAGATGCGTAGTTTTTGTTTTAATAGTTATAAACAACATTAAAAAGAAAAAAGGTTTAATTTTTTGAAAAAGGACGCAAGGCACGAAAAAAAATTAATTCACCAAATTTGTTCACCCAAAAAGAATATACAAATTCTTTATTTAGAATTGTATAAAAGGACGAGTAAATTTTCTTTTAATCGTCAAAAATAAGATTAAAACTTAAAAAGTTAAAATTTTGGGAAAGCGACATAAGCCATAATTAAATCTTTAATAACAATTAATTTTTTTATGGCGCGCACTTTTTTGAATTATATAAATAATACAATTATTATTTTGCAATATCTTTATAAGCAATCTAAGGCCGCAGTAAAGAAATAAATATAATATACATTCATCGATTCGTCCTGCGAAAGTCGGAAAATCACTGGTTAACCTGTAATAACTCCAAATGCTGATTTACCAGTATCAATGTCACTGTTTCAGTCTAAGGGAGTGCTTATTGCAACCAGCCCGCCAATATATTTCATATTTTTGGATTTATCATTCAGTACATCTGGTATATTCAGTAACTCTCTTTTAGTTTAGTCACTTACTGGTTCACCCAGTCAAAGTCTGAAAATCACTGGTTGACCAGTGATAATTAAAAATACTGATTCACCAGTTACAATTTCACTGGTTTAGTATAAGAGAGTGCTAATTACAACCGG
>NC_046665.1:122173871-122187291 GCF_010883055.1 Belonocnema kinseyi | reverse complement strand
CCGGACCGCAACTGGTGTCTCAATTATATTCAGTAACGCTGTTTTAGTTTAGTCACTTACTGGTTTAACCAGTCAAGGTCTGAAAATCACTGGTCCACTCTAGGAGAGTGCTTATTGCAACCAGGCCCCTAATATATTTAATATTTTTGGATTTATCATTCAGTACATCTGGTATATTCAGTAACTCTCTTTTAGCTTAGTCACTTACTGGTTCACCCAGTCAAAGTCTGAAAATTACTGGTTGACCAGTGATAATTAAAAATACTGATTCACCAGTTACAATTTCACTGGTTTAGTATAAGAGAGTGCTAATTACAACCAGACCGCAACTGGTGTCTCTGTTATATTCAGTAACGCTGTTTTAGTTTAGTCACTTACGGGTTCACCCACTCAAAGCCTGAAAATAACTGTTTAGCCAGTAGTAATTTAAAACCCTGATTTACCAATTACAATTTCGCTGGTGTAGTAAAAGAGATAGCTTATTGAAACCGGACCGCAAATATATTTAATATAGTTAAATCTATCATTTGGTGTGTCAGTTATATTCATTAACGCCGTCTTATTTGAGTCAATTACTGGTTTACTCAGTCAAAGCCTGAATATTGCTGGTTCACTAGTGATAATTCAGAATGATGATTCCCCATTGAAATGTTTACTGGTTCAGTCTAAGAGAGTGTTTATTGCAGCCAGGCCATAAATATATTTAATATTTGTCAAATCTGTCATTTAGTACATCTGGTATATTCAGTAACGCTGTTTTGATTTAGTCACTTACTGATACAGCCAGTCAAAGTCAGAATATTACTGGTTCACCAGTGATAATTCAAAATTCTGATTTACCAGTAAAAATTTGATTGCACCCAGGCCCTAAATATATTTAAAGTGGTTGAATCTATCATTTGGAGTATCAGGTATATTCAGTAACGCTGTTTTGGTTGAGTATGTAACTGTTTCACCCAGTCAATCACTCGTTCAGCAGTAATAATTTAAATTGTGATTCAACCAATGACAATTTCACTAGTCCAGTTTAATTCACAATCCGCAATCAGTCATTCATTGGTAAATTTATTTCGAAACTCAACCAAGAAAATAATTAAGCGTGAGTGGATTGAATAGCCCAGGAATAATGAATGGAGAATACTCAAAGAAAAGAACTGACTTTATTTTTAATTAGGCAATTCTCTTTGGTATATTTCGACCTAAGAATAATGAAAATTAAGGTCATAAAAAATCCAAGTCACGTTTGAGGTTCTTTGCAGCGCTCAATCCGATTAGCCTGCCAATGGCTTTTCCCTAATGAATTACCTCCTTAAATAATGAACAACCAGCTTATGTCTGTACCAAAGTAAGCTGCTACTCGTACTATTGTCACAGGGCCTAAAAATACTTTGTGCTCTATTTTACCGATTTTTTGTGAAATATATCGCTTAAGAGGATTGTCATTGATGCTTCAATTTAATATCTGACAAGGATCGAAGACATTTCCCCTGACATCTGACTTCATAAAACTGCAAGGTGGCAACGTCAACAGCTCGTATTTCGTGTATTCATGTGTGCACCTGAATTTATGAGGACACTGCCCTAAGGTATACTTTAGCACTTCCTCTCCTCGGTGCGACCAATGCCGGGCATTAAATAACTTTTTTTGAAAAAGTCACATAGCATGTCAGAAATTTCAAAGCCATCGATATTTACGGTTTTTCTGGAACATAAAATTTATATATCCAATTTATGTTTATAATATTAAAAAGTAGAGCTTAGTATGGGGGCGTCCACATTAGGGGTTTCAAAAAAAAATACATACTCATCAAAGAAGGTATTAAATTTGTTTCAAATTTCATCCCCCCCCCCCCATTTTTGTCAAATGTCGATGTTTTGAGGTCCCCCTGAATCCGAACAATAGTTTTTTATGAATGGCTTTGTCTGTCCGTTTGTCTATCGGTTTCTCTGTTTATTTGACTGTTTTATTGTTTGTCTGTTTGTCTGTCTGTTTGTCTGTCTGTTTGTTTGTCTGTTTGTCTGTCTGTTTGTCTGTCTGTTTTTCTGTCTGTTTGTCTGTCTGTTTGTCTGTCTGTTTGTCTGTCTGTTTGTCTGTCTGTTTGTCTGTCTGCTTGTTTGTCTGCCTGTTTGTCTGCCTGTTTGTCTGTCTGTTTGTCTGTCTGTTTGTGTGTCTGTATGTCTGTTTGTCTGTTTGTCTGTTGGTCTGTTTGTGTGTTTGTGTGTGTGTGTGTTTGTCTGTTTGGATATTTTGCTGTTTGGATATTTGTCTGTTTGTTTGCATGTCTGTTGATTTTCTGTTTGGTAGCACGATATCTGTCGACAGAATTGACATATTGGATTGGCGTTTTTTATACTCTTTTTAGCATCCTAAACTGAAGGCCAAGTTCGTTAGCCAGGCATTTTAAATTAAAATTCAAAAAGTGAGCGCATTTCGAAAATTTTTTAGAACACTTTTTTACGAATTTGTAAATTCTGAGTACGGATATAAATAGTATTATAAAAGACGAAACGACGCACGATATCATAAAAACTCACAGGAAGAAAAACTTTGCATTTTGAACACCCAAAAAGATTATTCTAACAACTTTTTTAATTTTTATGGAAATCGAAAATTGAAGTTCTGATTCACAAAAAATAATAAAACAAACGATAAAAGCTACAAAAATCTGAGGAAATAAGATTTGTTCATTCAAAAAAAAACCACAAATTTTTTATTAACTATTTTTCAATAATATGAGTAGTTTTTGTTTTAATCGTAAAAAGTAACGTGGATAATAAAAAATCAAATTTTTGAAAAAAAGACACAAAATACAATGTCATTTTAAGTAATAAAATTTTTCGCCTAAATTACATCTACGAATTTTCTTAGAACCATTTCTCGCTAAGATGCGCCTTTTTTATTCAAATCGCCAAAAATATATTAGAAAAAAAATAAATAAAAATGAAAAAACAACACAAGTAATAATTACTTTCACCATAAAAAAAATTAGTTTCCGGGACTAAAACAAAAATGTTGAATTCTTAGCCTTCGACTTGCAAAATTTTGTTGAAAATTGAGGCTTTCAATCAGATTTTACTTTTTTCGCAAGTTTTTAAAATTGAAAACTCCCACGGTTTCTTAAGCAGAAATCAAAACATTTTACAATTTTGAAAGTATATAATCAACTTGTTTCCGATACCTAAAAATCAACAATTTTTAATTTCTAGCCTTATAATCTGCAATTTATTGTTTTTAATATTATTCTTTATGAATAATGCTAGAAAGTTGCGTTTTTTTTAGTGAAACATTCAACTTTCTGTCCACTTTTCACTCAGAGCGTTTTTTCTAAATATTTAACTTTTTCTCTACTTTTCTATCTGAGCGAGGTAATAATATTTCAATTTAACAAACCTAATTTTTTAAACATATAATTTTTATTACTATCTTCTATATTGATGTTTGACATTCGCGGTTTTCTCTACATGTTTAAAACCTTTTAATTAGATCAAATCAATCATTAATTAAATTTACCAGAAACAATTGCTTAAACAAGCAACTATTATTAATAACAATATTTTCTTAGACGAATGCTAGAGACTTGCAATTTTTTTTTAATTTTCCAACTTTTGTCCACGTTCAATTACATTCAGGTTATAATTGATTTAAGTTGATAAACATCATTTTTTAAATAATTAATTATTATTTTTAATACTGTTCTTTTTGAATATTACTAAAAAGTTTCGTTTTTTTTTAATTTTTAATTTTTATCCTACTTTGTATTATGAGCGAGTAATAATTAATTCAATTTTACTAAGACAATTATTAAAATCAATTATTATTGTTTATGTCCATCCTTTCCTATAGTATTGGTAGATATTCGCAGCTTTTTCAAAAATTTTCAACTTATTTTTATTTTTCAGTTAGATGACAGCATAAAGAATCCATCTTTTTTTTTAATTTTAAATGATTTATATAATTTATTAAACATGAATTTTTAAACAATTTACTATTATTTACAATAAAATTCTCTTTGAATTATGCTAGAATGTTGTGTTTTATCTGAAATATTCAATTTTTTTTTTAATTTCACTAAAAGCAACGTAACAATTAATCCAAGTTAACAAAGATAATGGTTTAGGAAAATTGTTATTGTTTATTAACTATTACTTCCCCTATATTAATGGTAAATAGTTGCATTTTTGTCTGAAATTTTTTATTATTTGTACACTTTTCACTTAAAATGAGATAATAAATATCGCAAATTAAGAAGCACAATTATTTAAAGCAACTATTATTATTTATAACTTTTTTGTCCCATAGCAATGCTAAATAGTTGCGATTTTGTCTTAAATTTTTATCTTTTTCGTCCACTTTTTTATCAGTGAGATAATAATTAATTCAAGTTCATAAACATAATTTCTGTATCCAGTCTTGATTCTTTATAACTATCTTCTCTTAGAGTTAATATCAATATTTATTTTTTTAAAAGGCTCTCAGTAATTACTTCAAGAAAAATTTATATTTAACATGATCATCATATATAAACTTTTAGAGAATATTTGAAAAAGAAAATTTTTAAATCAGAAAAATATATTCACATAAAAGAAAGGAATTGTTTAAAAATGATTCTCTTTGATGTTTAATTATTTAAAAAATTAGAAAAACCAAGCATAGTTAAAAATTTTAGAAAAATAATATTTTTCTAGAAATGATCCGAGAGAAGATAGTTATAAAACGATGATAATTTGTTTAAACAATTGTATTTATTAAATTTTATTAATTATTACCTCGCTCTAAGCGAAAGGTGGACGAAAAGTTAAATATTTCAGAAAACCCGCAATTTTCTAACATTAATAAGTGAAAAGATATTTATAAACACTAACGTTTTGTTTAAACAATTAGTTTTGTTAAATGGTATTAATTATTACCTTACTCTAAGTAAAAATTTTAAAAATAAATAAAAAATACAACTACCTAGGATTGCTGTAGGAGAAGATAGTTATAAACAATAACAATGTGTTTAAACAATTAGGTTTGTTGAACTATTTTGCCTAATATTCACATTATTATTTAGAACTTAATTAGTTTAATCAAAAATTGAACGCTTTTATTTTGAAAAATTTAACTTTAAACAAAATTCAAAATCGCTTTACAAACTGCAAATGTAATTATTCCATTTTTTATTGAAAATTGATCTTTTTGAGTTTGAAATTCAACTATTTGATTATAAGTGAACTATATAAATGAAAATTCATAATTGCGGGCAGAACTTTTTCATCTTGACTGAGGATTCAAGTATTTTTTTCGAAATTCTTTTTTTTTTAATTCAAGTGTTTTTTATTAACTTAAAAATATTTTTTGGCGAGAATATCAACTATTACATTTTTTATTGAGAATCCATCTTTGTTGCTTAAATTCGAATTTCTGATTTAAAATTAAAATATCTTTTTTGGTCGCAATATCAACTATTTCGTTAAAAGTGCAACTGAGTTTGATTGATAATTAATTTTTCTCATTGAAAGTTCAACTGTTTTATTAAAAATTTTGTTAAAAATTCACCTATTTTATTTTAAAAAATCTAATTTGTGTAATGATCATTGACGAAAAATGGGAGGGGTGTAAAAAATTTTCAAAATTGCGTGACGTTTTTGAAAGCCCCATTAAGTAGAAGAAGTGCATGTATGGTCAGAGAATATCCAGGTTACCAGATGACTTTACTAAATTGGTGAGACGTTCAACAAAATTAATTAACTTTTCACAAAATTGTTCAATTTGTTACCAAAAAGCTGCATTTTCAAGCAAATAGATGAATTTTGAAAACAAGTTGACTATTTTTTTACTAAAACACGAATTTTCAACAAAATAAATTGATTTCCTATCCAATAGTTCAGGTTTTAACTCAAAAAGATCAATTTTAACAACAAATTGTACAATTAAATCTTCATTTAAAACAATTTATTTACAGAAAAAAAACGTCTTTAACCAAATTTTTAAATTTGCAACAGAAGAAATGAATCTTCAACCAAAAAAGTGAAATTTCAACAAGAAGTGTAATAGTTAATATCTCTTATAAAAAATTTTTGATTTTCAGTCAAACACAGTTGAATTATACTAAAGAATACGAATAATAAAAAAAACTAGTTGAATCCTGAACCAAAACAGATTAATTCTCAAACAAAAAAGAGGAATGTACAAAAAAAACATTTAAATTTTCATTAATGTGATAAAAAATTATATCCAAAATGCTGAATTTTCTAGCAAAAAAGATGAATTTTCTACAAAACAATTAAGTTGTCAACCCAAAAATATAAATTTTGAACAAAAAACTCCATTTCCAACAAAAATGTTTTATTTAAAATTCATTTTATTTTCCAATTTAAAAAACTATTTTCATGCTGAAAAAAATTATTTTTCTGCAAAAAAACTTAATTATTTTAAATAATTTTTTAAAATTAATTATCAATGAAACAGTTGAATTTTAAACAAAAGAAATTAATTTTCAGCTAAAATAAATAATCTCTCAAAAAAGGAGCAAATATTTTCAAACACATAGTTAAATTTCCAACTAAGGAGTTAAATTTTCAACTAAAGAGTTGAATTTTCAACCGAGAAAATTAATTTTTGACCAAGAAGATTAATTTTCTACCAAAAACACGAATTTTAAACAAAACATATAATTTTCAAATAAATAGCGAAGTTTTCAAATAAAAAATATAGCTATTTAAACAACACTTGAATAATTAAATCTTCAGTTAAAACAATTAAGTTTAAAAATGTTCAACAGAATTTTTTAAAGCGAATTAATTTTTAAAACCAAAAGACGAATTTTCAACAAAGCATTAAAATTTTCATCCAAGAAAGATTTCTCATCAATAAAGATTTGCAAATTTCATCCAAAATTCTGAATTTTTTAACAAAAAGGATGAATTTCCTACAAAAGAATCAAGTTTTCTACCCAAAAATATGAATTTCTAACCAAAACCTCAATTGCCAACCGAAATATTTTATTTTAATTTCAACAAAATTATTTTGAATCTAATAAAATTAGTTTTCTACTAAAAAGTTGAATTTTTAACCCGGCATAGATAGAATTTCCATTAAATTTCTACTAAAAAAAAGAATCCATTTTTGTCCTAAAATATAACAGTTTCCTTTTCAGCCAAGAAAATTAATTTTTGATTATATAGTTAAATTTCCAATAAAAAAAATTAATTTTCAATTAAAATTATGAAACTTAAAAAAGACAAACTTTGAAAAAATATCTTGCAATTAATAAAGAAAAATTTTTAACCAAAAGCGAAAACATAATAGCTTCATTTTCAAGTAAAACAACTAATCTTAAATTTAAAAAAAAAACGAATTTTTATGAAATAATTATATTTGCAATCAAAGAAATGGGAAAGGTGTCTTTTGTGTCATAAAGGATTATTTTTTAATCTAAAAGGACGAATATTAAAAAAAACAGGTAAATTTCCGACCAAGAAAGATAACTTTAAGAAAATAGTTACATTTTCAAAAAAATAATTAAAATTCTTTACAAAATAATGAAATTCTTCACCAATTAACTGAATAGTTAAACTATTATACTTAGGCTTTAGGAATTCCGAATTCAAATTTGTGTTTTTGTTTTTAATACAACTCTTTAGTTAAATATTAATTTTTTGTGTTTTACAATTGGTCTGGTAGACTATTTGTTATTAACTAAAAAAAATAATCTTTTATGGTAGAAAAGTCATCTTTTTGGTTGAAAATAGACTTTTTCGCATTAAAAATAATCTATGAAGATATGAAATGAAAATTGAAAATTCAGGGTCAATTTCCTAGGTTTAAAATTCTACTATCTGTATACTTTTATCTATTTTTTTTATCTAAAGTGCAACTTTTGTTCAAAAGAAAAAAAAACTTTGCTGGAAATTTTTTTTAAATTCACCTCCTTGTTTAAAAATTTTATAGTTTTGTTGCAATTAGTTTTTTTTTTATTGTGAAGGATTTAAATATTTGGATAAACTTCGTATTCTTTTTTAATTCACTTAAGTAGAATAGGACCACTATGGGGAATTTGGAGTGGGGATAGGGGAGGATCCTGTACTATGGGGAATTTGGAGTGGGGGGAAAGGGGAGGAGTCTGTGCTATGGGAAATTTGGAGTGGGGGGTCCACCATGACAGATATTATGGGAAATTTGGAGTGGGGGGTCCGCCATGACACATATTATGGGAAATTTGAAGTGGGGGGTCCGCCATGACAGATATTATTTGTCTATCCCCACCATATGGGGCAAAGACACATACCGGATGAACCGGTTTCTCCCACTAGTCCAAAGAATACTCGTTGGAAAACTTTAAAAGCCTGTCACAAAAATCGTAAGAAATAACATAGTGTCCTTTGATCTTTATTTATTCCAGGAAAACCTCTCTAAAAATTTTAACAAAGGTTTGTAAATTCTTTGTAAAATACCTAAGTTTGCTCTTCTTAAGTGAAAAGGGGCCACGTAACTGTCACTAAAAGGGTGAATTTATGTACTCTCGACCGAGATGAGCATACTTAAAAATGTAATAAATAATCAAGCAAGCCTACGATAGAAAAAATGTTCCTTTACAATCGTGGGAAATCCGCCATGACAGGTACTATGGGAAATTTGGAGTGGGGGTGCGCCACGTCAGGTACTCTGAAGAATGCCGAGTGGGGTTTGACCTGTATCCTAGAAAATTAGCAAAATTTTCCGAATTTTTTTGAATTTCAAAATTTTAATAATTTTCAAAAACTTTATCAACCGAAACAATTTTCATAATTTTACTAATTTTCAAAAACTTTATCAACTAAAGTAATTTTCAAAATTTTACCATTATTCAATTTTCAAAATTTCAAAAATTTTACGAATTTTCAAAAACTTTATCAACTTTACTAATTTTGAAAATTTTCATATCTTGCAATTTTTTCAATTTAAAAATTTTAGTAATTTTCAAAGACTTAATCAACTTTACTAATTTTCCAAATTTTACCATTTCGTCATAAAAAGGGAGGAGTTGGGGGCTGGGGATGCATTGAATTCTCCTCTGAAAATTTTCGGAGGAGAATTTAACGTATGACCATGAGCAAGCGCTCATGGTTCCCCTGCCACCAACTCCTCCCTTTTTACGACTTGGTGGGGGGAGGGGCTGTTTTAATAATTCGTTTTTCGTTTTGAGACTGGAAACGGGGAATAATAATGAAAACGAATTGAGCAAACTGCAACTTGGGGCAGGGATGAGGGACTTTAAAAGTTTATAATTCTCGGTGTATGTAAAAATAGAAAATAAAAGCTATTGAAAGATTCGAAGTAAATTTAGTCTTGTCCGTCTTTAAAGTAAGCGTTGGAATGGTTATACAGGGTGGACACGCTGGGGCTTACATACATGGCGAGTTGAATGCTACCGGAATTGCACAACAGCAGAGGAGAAGCCATTATACAGGGGTATTTTCATACTTCGCGCCTTTAAAGTTTCATTCGGATCGGCCATTCGGTCAAGTCCGTGCATCTTCGGATCAAGTTTACAGTAGTTTCTATGGTTGCGTTCGAAACTTCAAACGGATACAAGTGTCAAAACAATATAGGTTATGTTATATAGTAATTACAAATGATAAAAGTGTTTATTTATAATGAAGTGAGACATGTGAACTGAAAAGTAAACGTCATTTTTTTCTGTGCCAATAAAATTATAGAATGGCTGCTAAGTGACAAATACTATAAAATAGTAATAATATTCTGTGCTTCCAGTGAGCGAAGAGTGAATGGTGTTTAACGCTTCTTTTTACTGTATAAAAAAGGTATGTTATGAATAAACAGGATAGTTTTTAAATAAAGTAAATGAAATATTACATGCGTAAACTTTAAATTAACATTGCCTACATTCACTGACATCGATTAGGGAAAACAGGTGAATCTGAACATAACCGCTTGAAGTTTCGAACGCAACCATGGAAACTATCATGAACTTGATCCGAAGATGCACGGCCTTGGCCGAATGGCCGATCCGAATGCAAATTTAAAGGCGCGAAATATGAAAATACCCCTGTATAATGGCTTCTCCCCTGCTGCTGTGCAATTCGGGTAGCATTCAACTCGCCATGTATGTAAGCCCCAGCGTGTCCACCCTGTATATATTCTGAATGACACTGAAGCCAGCTAATGACAAACTATGTAGAACAACATTATGGTGTAGAGAATAACTTAAGACAAAAACTAATTTTTTATCATCACTCCTAAAATTGGATCTAGTGTCTCTAACATTATTCTTCCACTTCGTAGACAAAATGCACAGTAAAAATTATTTTAAAAAAAGTCTTCTAATAACCCCAATTTTCAAGCGTATTCAGAGTAAAATTTATTCAAACAAAATTTTTAAGCAACTCAGGTTTGAAACTTTTTGATAAAAATATTTTCACATCGTCAGTCAAAAATTTATAGAGTGTTTGTAGTATTATTTTTCCACTAGGTGATCCAGTGAAATATCACTGATTGTCCGTAAAACACTTCTAGCTGTTTCTACAAGTGAAATGATACTACTTAATTTTAAGAGAGTGTACTTGGAGGTTCGGCTTTCAGTATAGAATTCTTTGTGATATAATTTTTTCTTTTTTAAAAATAAATTCTACAGTTATTTGAATCACTTTATTCACTGTTTAGTATAATATTTTTTTAACTTGAAAAAGATGGATAAGCCGAATGATTTAAATGTGTCTTTTCATAAATATGAAATGGTTCACATGTCCAAGTGAGAGTATACTAATCTATTTTTTGGACAAAAAAATTATTTCCTTTAACCACGTAAGAACGGAGTTTTTTGAACATGCACACAATGTTTTATGCAGTTGTAGTAAATAAATTCAACAATATTTATTGTGTTTTAAATTTTTCTTTTCAATTTATAGAAAAAATTCTCTTGCCTATGGTTCAAAAAAATTAAAAATTATGGAATTTTGAACGCTTTTCGTATTATCTTTATATTCTTCATACGCAGATACGCAAAGAAAATGTAAAGTTTCTATGAATAATATTCCATTATGGGAATTTTCTCTACGATTCACGTTTTCATCCAGAAATGAGAAAACCTACTCATCTAGATACGATATTCCTAATATTTTTTATTCAAATTTTTTTTTAGCTGAACATTTTTTATCAACAGTAAAAATTAAATTTTAACAACGGAAAAAGCATAAAAAAATTTTAAGAATAATTTTCGTTTATGTACCTTTTCTACATATTTTACGTTTTCATCAAGAAAACCTACATGAGTAGATACGATGTTCCTGATTTATCTGATTTATATTTTATGAAAGTTTTACATTTTTTATAGAAAGCAAGAAAAAATTTTTAATAATGGCAACAGTAATGTAAAATTTCTAAGAATAATTTCAATTTAGAGCAATTTTTACCACGTTTCACATTTTCAAACAGAAAGCTTAGACGAATAAATACGATACTCCTAATATTTTTTACTTATATTTTGTTAAAGTTTCTCATTTTTTATAAAAGAGTAATTTTCATTTAGGGAAATTTCTTCATGTAAGACAGATGTATTATCGATTTATTTATTCAAATCACAATTGACAATACAGAAATTTGTAAAATTTTCTGAGTATCACGAAAAAATGATTTTTTAGTAGTAACAAGCCAGATTTTTTTTTTATTTTCGGAATAATTTTGTTTGTTTGTGGCAAGTTTAAAAATATTGTTCTTCATTCAAAGTTTTTCTTGACTGATATATGGTGAGATCTTCTTGTAAAATGTAGAATATATATATTCTAATTTGTTATTCTAAAATATTCTATAAAATGATAAAACGAAATTTCATTTGTATAGTAATATCCCTCTACTACAAATAATCTCAGTTCAAACTTTTTTTTTGGAAACATCATGTTTAATTTTGAATTGAACATTCTCCATACTGGTATTCGGGGAAACATTTGCGCTTTTTATTTGAGCTAAAATTTACAAACGAAATTTTCATTTGAACATTTTTGACATAAGAAAATATGTTTGAAAATAATTTTCTTTTTTGAAAATGTTGTCACTCTAGTGAAATATTAATGTTATAGAAACTAGATTCAATTTTAGGATCAATAAGGAAAACATCTGTTTTATGCAAAAGTTTACGCTTTTAGAATTATGTTTAATACTAATCACACAGAGAAACTTTCAGTTATAAAATTTGATGGTATAATATTTATTTTTACAATACGACAATAGCAAGCCAGGATATAGAGTCACTATTGCAAGAATTACTATTGTGAATATTAGATTCTGAAGTTATTATGTCTATTGAAATATTAAATAAATGATTAAATAATTGCATTTATACCAATAGAAACTTACTTTGATCCCTAAGACAGACTGTGAAGTTTACAAAATACAATGGTAAAAATATTTTGTCGATGTTCATTCTACCCATTTCTAATTTTTCCCATAGAAAATAGGAAAACTTCTATGGTCGAAAGAGCAAAATAAAAATAAATTCGCATTCACTTCACGCACTATAAGTTTTATACATTAAACATGACATCAGATCTTGTGAAGGTGCCATCTTACATTAACCCAGCACCTCCATTCCTTTAAATCACTAAATAATAAAAATTCAATTACACCAGAATTTTGGGCTTTTTTTGGGCTCTTAAAATCCGCAAAAAAAATTTTTCCCGAACCAACCCTTAACTTCCGAAATCAACCCCCGTCAAAAAATTGAGAATTTTCAGTAATTCAATAACGGGATATTTTTGGGCTTTTTTTGGGCTACCATAAAATACCCACTTCGATTTTTGGGCTCCAACCCTTACAGTAAAAAATTAACCCCATTGTAACACGCAGATATGAAATTGTCAAAAAATAACTTTTATTAAATTTTAGAGCTTGAATAAAGGCTCTGATTTTTGGGCTCCTCGAAAATACACGCTATGATTTTTCGGCTTCAACCCTTAACGTCAAAAATCAACTCACGTAGATACTACTTTGTCAAAAAAACAATTTTTCTAGATTTTTTCAATGGAAGAAAAAGTCTCTGATTTTTGGGATCCTGAAAAATAACAGCTACGATTTTTTGGCTTTAACCCTTAATGTCAAAAATCAACCCCTTCTCTACCACGTAAATACAACTTTGTCGGCAAATAAATTTTTGTAGGATTTTTTAATGAAAATAGAGTCTCCGATTTTTGGGCTCCTCGAAAATACATGCTAAGATTTTTGGGCTTCAACCCTTAACGTCAAAAATCAACCCCTCTCTTCCACGTAAATACAACTTTGTCTGCAAATAAATTTTTGTAGGATTTTTTAATGGAAATAGAGTCGCTGATTTTTGGGATCCTTAAAAATAACAGCTACGATTTTTTGGCTTTAACCCTTAATGTCAAAAATCAACCCCTTCTCTACCACGTAAATACAACTTTGTCGGCAAATAAATTTTTGTAG
>NC_046665.1:122165039-122173771 GCF_010883055.1 Belonocnema kinseyi | reverse complement strand
CTCCGATTTTTGGGCTCCTCGAAAATACATGCTAAGATTTTTGGGCTTCAACCCTTAACGTCAAAAATCAACCCCTCTCTTCCACGTAAATACAACTTTGTCGGCAAATAAATTTTTGTAGGATTTTTTAATGAAAATAGAGTCTCCGATTTTTGGGCTCTTCGAAAATATACACTACGATTTTCGGGTTTCAACCCTTAACGTCAAAAATCAACCCCTCTCTTCCACGTAAATACAATTGTCTGCAAATAAATTTTTGTAGAATATTTTAATGGAAATAGAGTCTCTGATTTTTGGGCTCTTCGAAAATACCCCATATGATTTTTGGGCTTCAGCCTTTAACGTCAAAAATCAACCCCTCTCTACCACGTAAATACAACTTTTTCTGCAAATAAAGGACCCCGCACTAAATGTACGGAAAATAGGCTTTCGGTGGACTTAGCTGAAACTTTGTATTTTTAAGTTTATAAGTGCCGGATGAAATATCCGCGAAAAAAAACCAAAAAAATGGACAGTGTTAGCGCTATGGGGCGCTAAGCGCTCAAGATCAGTGAAAAAAACGAATTACAACAGATTTTGTTACAAAAGCGATGTCAACATAGAAATCACGGTTCAGATCGTGATCTGTCGTATTGTCGCCTATACCGTTGACTCATATAGCACGCTTCTCAAAACGATAAAACGCTAAGCGCCCAAGATTTTAACTTGACTAATTCATCACTTTTTTAAAGGCAGAAATAGTACCCAAAGTAACATTAATAACTAGTGTGTACATTCCGATAATTACATTGTACTGTTCTCCAGAGTGCCGAACGCTAAGCGCTCATAATCAGTGAATAGAACGAATTTTAACTCTTAAATTTATGCTAATGACCCTCCACCCTAATTTCCCATAACGTCTGTTATGGCGGATTCCCCCACTACAAATTTCCTATAGTACATACTGGTCCTATTCTACTCACCTAGTTGAGACATCCTTTATTTTAATTAATTTTTTTAATCTAAAATGTAAAGATTCCATTTATGCTTTAAAAAATATCATTTTGAGCTGCAAATTAAACTTTTAGTTTATAATTTATCATTCTTGGTTGAAAATTCATTTCTGTGATTGAATCATTCAAGTTGAATTTTCATTCTTTTTTTTTTTTTTTTGAAAATCCGACTTTTTGGTTGAAAATGCATTTCTGCAGGTTCTAAATAATTTTAAAAATTAGAAATTCAAGAATTCCATTTTTGCTTTAGCAAATGTCGCTTTCAACTGAAAATTCAACTTTTAATTTATAATTCATCTTTTTTGGCAGAAAATTTATCCATTAGGATAAAAGATCAACTATTTTGTTAAACATTCTTTTACTTTTTGTAGAACTCAACTGGTTGACAATTCGTCTTTTGGTAGAAAATTTATATTTTATGGCTGAAAAGTCATCTTTCTTGTTTTAAAATAAACTGTTTTGTTGAAATTTAAACTTTTCGGATTAAGAATTATCTTTGAAAACATGAAATGAAAATTGAAAATTCAGGGTGAATTTGAATTTTCTTGTTAAAAATTCAACTATTTGTTTAAAAATGCATTGAAGCAGGTTAAAAATTCAACTATTTAAATAATTTCATTTTTCAGTCAAAATTTCACCTTTTTTAAAAACAAAAAAATTGTTAAAAATTAATTTTTATAATTCAGCACCTTGTTTGAAAATGTAATAGTTTTATTGCAAATAATTTTGTTTGTTTGTTTGTCAAGGATTTAAATATTTTGTTAGAACTTTGTATTTTATTCCTAAATTCATCTAAGTGAAACATTGTTTATTTTGATTAATTTTAAAAATTAAAATTGTACGAATACCATTTATGCTTTTAAAAATATATTTTTCAGCTGAAAATTAAACATTTGGTTTATAATTCATCTTTCTTGGTTGAAAATTAATCTATTTGGTAGAATGATCAACTATTCTGTAAAAAATTGTTTTTTCGTTCAATTCAACTGGTTGTCAATTCTTTTTGTTTTTAGAAAATTCATCTTTTATGGCAGGAAAGTCATCTTCATCGATTGAAAATGGACTTTCTTGTTGAAAATTAAACTTTTCGGGTTAGGAATTCTTTATAAAAATATTAATTAAAAATTGTAAGTTGAGGTTAAATTAAATTTTTTGTTAATAAGGAACTTTATGATAATTTCAAAAAAATTCATAATTCTTTTATTAATCTTATGATATTTTAAAACAAATTTAATTAAAAAATGCATTATTCGGGCATTTGTTCGAAGAAAAGTCAGTTTTTTTCAATACCAGTCTTTTTAATTAGGAACTCATTTGTTTAATTATAAAAAAAATGAAAACCTAATTTAAAAATCAGACTTGAAAACTCTCCTAGAAATCTTATCAGCTTTTTTTCAAATTCTTTTGTCCAAATTTGTCAATATTTGTGGGCTGTACGTTATTTTGAACCAAAAAAATTTTTTCCCCACTGTGCGGCAATCAAAAGTTCTATGATTCGAATTCCTGTGGAGCGAAAGAGAAGATCTTTTTCAGAAAAAATTTAATTACAGTAATTCTATCTATTTATTTTGTTTATAAATTAATTATTCTCGAAAGAGTTTTAAAAATGGACTAATTTTGATTTATTCAACTATAATAGTTTGAATCAATACATTTTCATTTCAGTAGACTCTTTTTTTAATTAAAGTGAAATGCGTTTTTCCAGTGGAATATATCCGCGCAACTCCAGAAGGTTTTTTTCTGAAAAGAATGCAAGCTAGGAAAGTACAACGACCACTGGTCACTATTAGATTGAAATCTCTAGAGTGTAGAGAAAAATGCGACTTTCTCCTCGTTTTTCCAAATAAAAAAAGGCAGAAGGCCGCGAAAAAAAGCATATAGAGAGATGGCAGTCCCTACGGAAATTATCAGGTAGTACTGCAGAAAAATTATTAAGTTTTGTTCGTAAATTGGAATTATTTACGATCAAAACTTAATAATTTTCAAAACGATGCCCAGCTGAATTTAAAACATAACGAGATAGTTCTCATACTTTTCAACGACCACAGAAATAAAATGCTATTATTTAATACGGTATCAATCCACTCACTTTATGCTCTCTGCTTTTTCCCAATACATTCCCTCCCTTACCTCGTTTCCCAATCTAAATCTTGCTATTCTTGTCCACCTTCTCTCTCCCCATCCCTTTTCTAAATACTTCGGTACTCCTTCCTTTTTTATCATCTTATACCATTTATTGTATTTTGAATCCGCAATCATCCCCCATCTTTGTATGAATTGTCTTTCCCCTCCCTTTTTTTCAATTCTTCATAGTTTACTCCAGTCCCGTCTTCTATTTCTCTATCATTAAAGAACTCCCTCCTTTCTTCTTCCCATCTCGTTAATTTGATCTCCCCCCCCCTCTCCACTCTTCTACCTCCATCAAACACTTTCTCGCATACTCCCCTCCCTTTCCCTCCCACTACTTCGTCTCAAATTTCCATGCCCTCTTTCCTGCTCTAATACTTAACTTATCCCTTTGCGCTTCTTCTTTCACCAGATATCCTGGCGTCCTCCAGTCTGCCCCTAGTGTCCACCTTATATACCTTTCTTGTAAAATCTCAATATATTTCCTTTCTTTCCACCCCCATATCTCTGCTCCATAACCTAATACCAGCCATACTAGCGTATCCAATAACCACATTCTCCTTCTACTATATATTTGTAACCTTCCTTTTTCTATTCACCTTATCTGTTTCATTACCCCTGCTGCTTTTTTTACCCTTTCTCTTACATGAGCTCTATGATCTCTATTCGTTTGCAATATATATCCCAAATATTTAAACTCTTTTACTTCTTCTAACTTTATTCCCTTCCATCTGTGTGTCCATTCTTTCTTCCTTCCCCCTCCTTTTCTAAACCTCATTATCTTTGTCTTTTCTACATTTGAATTCAACTTTTTTCATCTAAGTATTTCTCTAATCCCCCAACTTTTTCTCCTTATTTCTTCTACCAAGTCTGATATTAATATATTAAATAAAAGTGGGCTCAGAGGAAATCCTTGCCTCACTCCTCTCACCAACCAGAAACTATCTCCTACTTGATCTCCTACCTTTACTCTGCTTTTTTATCTCTAAAAATTTCCTATACTCTCTTTATTAATCCCTCCCTTATCCCCTTTTTCACTATAACTTTTTCTATTTCGCCTCGGTCTAATAAGTTGAACGCCGCCTTTAAGTTCACAAACATTGCAATCATTTCCCCTTTTTCCCTTTAAATTCTCTTATTTACTAGATAGTTCAGAACATATATGTTCTCCATCAACCCCATTCCTTTTCCAAAACCTGTCTGATTCGGTGGCTCTATCTTTTTTTTCTCAACTTCTTTCTTCAATCTCTCCGACAAAACTATTACATATACTTTACACAGTGTTGGCATCAGGGTCACACCCCTATCATCTTTAACCTCCTTTAACCTCCTCTCATCTGAACTCCTTTTTTCTCTTTACAGTCCTCATACCATCCACTTCTATTCCCCATCTTACTAACTTCATTTTTGTTTGTGCACTCTAGTCCTCTTTTTATTTCTCCTATCATTGTTTCCATCTACTCGTCCACATTTCCCTCTCGCATTTTGATATTTCTAACCTTTTCTCTAAACTGTTCTTTCCCTTCCCTTGACCAATCTCCTTTTCCTGCACTTTTTACATTTGTTCCCCTTTTATTCATATTTCTTTTGCTTTTTTGTTTCTCTCATGTCACTATTAAGGGAAAGTGATCCAAACCAATATAATCACCTACCTCTAGTGTCTTGACCCTCTCTCTTACTTCATAATCCACTATCACATAATCAACCACCGTTCTCCTTTCACCTACTGAGCGTGTATATCCTCCTTTCTCATCTCCCTCTATGTTTCCGTGTAAGATAAGCCATCCCAACTCCTCCAAGCACTTCAACAACTTTTTTGCCCTCCCCATTTAGTACCTTATATTTGGATTTTCTTCCTCTATCTTCTCCCCGTTTCCTTCCTTCTGTCTGCTGTTATTGTATTGAAATCCCCACCTATTATCGGTCTAATCTCTTCTTTGTTTTCTTTAATCATTTCTTTCATCTCCTCTGCTTTCTCCTGCATATCACCGTTCACATAAACCTCCACTACCTTCCACTTCTCACCTCCTATCTTTACCTCTTCTACTATTAATCCTTCTTTTTGTTCTTTCCTCTCTTTATTATCTTTTTCTATTATACATTCGTTTCTTACTCCCATTACCATTCCTCCCATTGATCGGCTCTTTTTATTCTTCCTCTTTGCATTTTGAACTTGCCATTTGTAACCTCTTGGTAACCTTCCCCCTACTCTTTCCCATCCATTTTCATCTATGCAAGTCTCCATCATTATCACTACATCCCATTGTGTCAAATTTCTCATAAACTCCCTAACCTTTCTCTCTAATCCTTCAATATTCCAGTAACATATCTTCCACTCTTCCCTACTTTCGTTTTTCGTCTCTTTTTGCTCCTTACTATTTCTTATATTCCTATCTCCCGTTCCTTCCTCACCTAGTTTCATGACACTTCATTTTTTACTATCTCTTCTCTTTCTTCATCGCAATCCCACCATACTTTCTCTATCTGTATTTTCCTATGTTCTCTTTCCTCTTCCGCCATTTTACTTAATTCATACTGCATCTTTCTTTCTACATATGTCAAATCATCCTCCATTCTTTCTGGGCTCCCATATAATAACCTCTTCTTTGTCATCACCTCCCTCTTATGTTCCCATTTTTTTAGTTTCGCCAGTACCATTATCTCTCCTCCTCGCTGCTCCCTTCCTACATTTTGCATTTCCTCTATCTCTTCATTAGCATCGATACTTTTTAGTATTTCGTCCACCCATACCTTTAGCCCCTTCCCTTCTAATCTTACACCCTTTAATATTATCTTTCTTTTTCTTTCTTCCCTATCTTTCTTTTCTATTCTTTATTCTATTTTTCTCAGCCTTTCCTTCTCCTTATTCCCACTCTCTTTTCCCTTTACAGTCAACTTTTTCTTCATCTTCCCCCTGTTCTTTCTCCCCCGTTCCAATTTTTTCCTTTCCCGGTGGCGTTCTATACATTTTAGGATTTTTAAAGGTGCATCCTGTTGCTATTTTGTCCTCACCGCTTCCCCTCTCCACACTGTCACTTCTCCTATTAACAAATTTCTCAATTGATCCAAAACTGTCGGCCCTTAATCTTTCCATATCCACTGTTTTGTTGTTGTTGTATTTTCCCCTTTTGTCCTTATGCTTCGGTTTACTGAACACTGCCTCATCTGAGTTTCCACTATCCAACAAGTTGATGTTAGTGCTCCTAATGAGTGCCCGAACTCTTCTACGCATGCGTCGCGCTCTGTGTCTGATTCGTTGATGTTCGCGATCAACTTAAAATGCTAAAAAATAACATTTTTATTGTTTATTATTAATAATGTCATTTTAACGTATATAAATGTTTATTAAACCGATATTAATGAATCTTGATCAAAATAAAAATGTATTAAGTGCATACTGTGTAAATAAAAAATATCCTTTGGTACTCACTTGTATTTTTCTTGCATATTTTTCAATATTCGAAAATTCTGTAATTTAAAAATCTGTTAAAATATTAAAATGCATTGACAATCTTGTTTCTCAATAGAATTATATTAGTTGATACAAAAATTGATATATTTAGCAAAAACAACCATAACACAGTATGCACCTAATAAAATTTGATTTTTATCAAGATTCATTAATATCGATTTAATAAACATTTATATAAGTTAAAGTGTCATTATTCATGATAAACAATAAAAATGTTATTTTTTAGGATTTCAAATTGCGCACGAACAGCAACGAATCAGAGACCGAGCGCGACGCATGCGTAGAAGAGTTCGAGCACTCGTTACCAGCACTGATTGATCTAACTTTTGTTAACTCGTTCGCAACTGTACTACCCCACCCTGCTATCTGATCTTCCTACGTGCCTCTCTCTACCTAACCTGCCCTGTCGCTGCTTCTCATCTGAACCGGTTTCCCTACCCTGCTTCACACGCCAAACAAACTAACCTCCCAGGCAATCTACAAACTGACTCAAACACTCAAAATATCGCTAACTTTTTCAATTTTATTATTTTTGTCACTCAAAATCTTACTCAAACACACTTCCTTCATACTCTGTCCATTAACTCTTCTCAAATCTCACTGTAATTTACAGAATTCAGCAACGCACAATCACCGCTACCAAACACTTTCACGCCAAAAACGGAAGTCCAATTTATTATTTAATGCAGTATACATTTTTTTTAATCTAGTTTTTATATTATTATTTTGAGCGTGGCCGTTTTGATCAAGGAAAAAAATCCAGTTCAATAAAAATTTTGAAAACAAAATAAGTTTTTCTTCCAGTTCAGAAAAACTTAAAAAACAATATTTCGTATCTTCTCAGAGGTTAAGAATGAAAAACATCCCAGTTCACTAAAAATGTATAAAACCAAATAATTGCCTCTTTTAGTTCAGAAAAACTTTAAACACAATATTTGTTATCTTCCTAAATGTTAAAAATCTTGAAAACAAAAAAATTCCCTCTTCAAATTAAAAGAAAAAATTGAAAATCAAAACAATCTCGTTTAAATTCATTAAAAATGTTTTTAAAAAATTACCGTATTCCAATTTACTGAAAATATTAAAAATAAAAGGATCTTACCTTCAAATCAAACAAAATGCTAATAAAAAAATTGCCTCTTCCAATTCAGTCAAAAAATAACCAAACCTTTGTCGCTTCCAAGTCTATAAAAATTTTTTAAAAAAAGTTGCCTCTTTCAATTCAGAAAAAATTTTCATACAAAATTGGCTCCCTTCCATCGCAATGTATATGTTAAAAATAAAACAATTTTCGTTTCCACTTTGGAAAAAAAAATGAAAATAAAAAGCTCACTCCTTCAAATCAATAAAAAGAATGAAAAACGAAATAGCCTCTCCTAATTGATAAAATGAATAAATAATGAAAACTCGTCTCTTACAACTATATAAAAATGTTAAAAATAAAAAAGTCTTTTCTTCCGATTCAGAATAAAGTTGAAAACCAAAATTTTCTTCCTATCAAGTCAATGTCAACCTTAAAAATTAAAAAATTGCCCTTTTAAAATTTAGGAAAATATTTTTCATCCAAAATTCTTTCATTTAAGGTTTTTTAACTAAATACCTGAATTGTCAAGTAGAAAGTAACAATATTTTGCAGAGAGGTAAATTTTCAATTAAAATCATAAACCTTTTAAAAAATTTGAAAAAAAAGTTTACCGTCATAGATTAATTTTCTAAGAATTGAATAATTGAATTAGAAAAAAAAAACGAAATGAATCCATAACCAAAAAAATTCGTTTTAAAAAAAAGTAGTTCAATTTCCCACCAAGTAACTGAATTTCTGACCCAAAAAGATAATCTTTCTAGGAAAATATGTAGATGCAGCATTCTACCAGCGTGACCTATCGATGGCCTGGATTGCTTATCGGAAAGCTTTCGATTCTACATCCCATAGACTTATCATCTGTCTTTTGGAAATCTTAAAGGTTCATCCGCAAGTAGTTGGGTGCATAGGGAGATTGATGCCGCTTTGGAAAACCAGATTTACTATCTCATCTGGAACACCATGAGCCCACTCCGCTTTTGCCTTACATTATTGCCACTATCTCTAGCACTGCGCCATTCCGACGGGTACTTGTGCGGCAAACCTGCAGATCGAAAGT
>NC_046665.1:122162963-122164939 GCF_010883055.1 Belonocnema kinseyi | reverse complement strand
CCAAGGAGAATGAAAAGAAAGAGAGGTATCGAGACCCTATAAGGGAGTTGCAACGATTGTACCCGGAATATTCTGTTAAATTGATCGTCCTTATCATCGGCGTTGTTGGAGGTGCCAAGCTTTTACTTGCTAATAGCCTAAAAAGCATCCCTGCGTCTCAACAATATGCTAGAACACTTGCGGGAAAAATGCAGAAGGCGGTTTTCCTTGGGTCGCTCCGTGTCCTTAGGATGCACGAGGCTTTTGCTGGATCGTCGTAGTGATTCCTTTACAGACTGTAACCACCTATCTCACGGTTGTGAGACGTGGTTGTACCTGAAATTTTACCGCGATTTCGCTGGAAGCGGGTGCAATTTTCCAGATTAGCACCCGCTCCCGACGAAATCCTGCGGTTGTCCTTATGACAAATTTTTAATTATTTATATGTATAAGGAGTAGGGCGTTCCAAAAAACACTTTTCGACCTACAAGGCAAGACACCCCTCCCCCCAGGTTTCCATTTTCTGAGAAAGAAAATTCGTAATTTCTTTCGAAATTCGAATATTAACACTTCAAAATCCCATTTCATTAACATGGGGAAATATTGAATTTTCGAAAAATTGAACTCATATTCCAAGGTTTCATCGAAACCTGCCAAGTTTGTTAGGGATTTAAGAAAAGTGTCTACGAAATAAAACCATGCTAATAACTTTCATTTCCAACCCACCCCCACGCTTCTCGCAGCGCCCAAATATGTGACAAAAATAAAAAAGTAAATTTTTCTAAAAAAATTATGTAATTATTGAAATAATTATTTATTGTCTATATTCATAATTGCTAAAAATTAAGTCAGAGATATCAATTTTCTTTTTGAATCAGTGTCCTACGATACGTTTCGTTAAATAATTACATTATTTAGATAAATTTGTTTTAATGTTTAATACATTTCTATTTCTTTAAATAATCTTTATTTTCTCAAGCAGTTTTTTTTTGATGACCAAAAAAATGAAATGAAATAGAACACATAAAATTATGTTTCTGACTGTATAGTATATAAAAAATAATAAATATACTACTCTTTAATTGTTTAAACAAATATTATTTGTTTGAATAATTACTTTTCTAAAAATACTTTCAAAATCGTAAATAATTGTATGTCTTCTATTTTATTTCATTTTTTAGTTATCGAAAAATAACTGCTTGAGCACATAAAAATTGTTTAAACAAATATAAATTAGTTAATTATCTGAAGAAATGTATCAACATTATGTAATTTTTCAACAAAAAGTAGCATAGGATACCAATTTAAAAAAATGGACAACTCTGTCTCAATTTTTAGAAATTTAGAAAATAAACAGTAATTAATTGTTTAAATAATTACTTAATGTTTTTAGAAAAATGTACTACACCAAACAATGACAAAATATTCCATTTCAATCAGAAAATGCTAATATTGTTTCTTTTTTTAAGGAATAAATAATTGTTTAAATAATTTACATTTCTTTAAACAATTGAAATTTTTTTGAAGTAATGGTAAATATTCAAATAAAAAGTAATTTATTCGTCCCGAAAACGTAGCTGCATGAAGTTAGCCTAATTCTGAACGGTAACGAAAAGAAAGCCTATTCTTTGTAAACCCCATCGATATTTGGTGCGCTGCGGTATGCGCTCATATATATAGCAGTGTATAGCGATATGCGCTCATACAGTACAGGCCAAAAGTTTGAATACGCTTCTTTTTTGATGATTGATTAGGTCCTCTTAATTTTAAATATGTCAGAGCTAAAAAATTTTCTCTTGAAAGGATTAAATACTCTTAAAATTCTGTAGAAAAATGAGTCCTGGAGGAAGCTTAATTGTCTATTTTTCAAGTAGATATTGCAGTAATAGTGTATATTTCAATGTTTTCTTAAATTTTCAATAACTTCTTCAATAATCAACACTTTTTTATGAACTAATGACATTGAAATTTACACTGTTCTCTCTCTCTCTCTCTCT
>NC_046665.1:122161473-122162863 GCF_010883055.1 Belonocnema kinseyi | reverse complement strand
AATATGAGGTGAAAATACGGGCCAAATGCTGATGGGTTGAAGAAAACTTCTTCCACCAGAAGGTTTTGATACAATCTTGTCCCGGTGCGGAATAGTTCTTCACCCCTCTTAATACTTTTTTCACCTCCTCGGTAGTGATGGATGGGCATTCGACCTCCTCTGGCTTGGTTGGGTGTTCGACAATAACTGGAGGGTCTTGGAAGAGTCAAGATGGGTCAGAGAGAAACTGTTGATTTTCTCTGACCCACCTCTCCCTTCGCTCTAGACTTCTCTTAGCGTCAGATAGTATACGTATTCTCTCAACAATATGCTGCCTGATGGTCAGCAGCTTTGAGTGTTAAGTGTGTGATAACGGGTCCGGAGTTCGCGCGCGAACTTTCGAACCTTGGCGGTAAAATTCCTTCCAGATGTGATGTAGTCAATCACACATTGAATGCGGGACGCGTACTGTCTTGCCCAGCCTATCTTTATGTCAAGTTGATGCATTCGTCTTTTGGTCTTATGATCAACCGTTGGTTTTGTTTTACGGTTTGCATCGGCCAAAGCTCTCGCTGCGTTATATACACAATAATTGATAGCCCAGAGGTATGATTCTGCGGAAAAATGTCCACGAAGCTCGTCATCCACTTCAGCCAGATCTTTAGGCTTGAGAGAAACCTTGGTGTTGATGTTTCTCCGGGTCGTAAAGCATCGCTCTTCATCTATTGGATGCCTGCCCATGGTTGGTCTTAGTGTCGCCTCTCTTTCTTTGTTGCCGGCTTGTTCTAGCTGTGGTAGAGTAGGCGTTCCGCTTACATAGCCCCTTTTACGGAGTAGTTCAGCATGGTTTCGCAGACGTTGCTGCGAAAAGTGCGATAGCAACGGGTGTTTCTCGCACCACAGAGCATGCAGCCGTGCCATGTAACCCCGTTCACGGTCCACACTCGCATCGTAGCACTCTAGCAAGTCGTGATTCAGTTGCTCCGTCCACCCAAAGGTCACGAGATCCCGCCGATCCATCGCATTGAATCCATTTTCATTGGCTCCCCCAGCTCTAGATTGGTCGGCATTGTTGGCCGACCCATTGTCGGGAGCCCTGCGCATTCTGTTGTTTTGAACGGCACTTACTACAACTATGTCTGGTGTTGTCATTGTTGTTCCCACGAGAGGCTAGGGAAAGGGGTTCGTCCATCCTTGTAGAGCCCCGCATGCAAGGATAAGGCTGCGTACTCTGAGAGGTCGCCCGGTATCCCAGAGCCACCGTTCTAGACACCTCACCTAGGTGCCATTCAGCTTTCGGCACGGTTTTCACACCTACGCTGGGGGGTTAATTCCTTCGGGACCACCCCTGGACAATTGTCCGCGACTGCCTATTTATTTTTGTAACCATATTCAGCAGAAACCCTGGGTA
>NC_046665.1:122143200-122161373 GCF_010883055.1 Belonocnema kinseyi | reverse complement strand
GTG
Source organism: Belonocnema kinseyi (assembly GCF_010883055.1). NCBI lineage: Eukaryota > Metazoa > Arthropoda > Insecta > Hymenoptera > Cynipidae > Belonocnema > Belonocnema kinseyi. The sequence continues at coordinate 122,161,370 of NC_046665.1, read as the reverse complement.
GCATGCGCTCATATATATATAGCTGTGTATATCGACATGCGCTCTTGAAAGTCGTGGTTCGAATACGTGCTAACTGTTTTCAATATAAATAATTATTCATTTCAAACCTAATCCCACATCGTCGAATCAATTTAATTAATATTTGAAGTATTTTGTTTGTTGAAAGAGTAAAAAAATCATTTAATTTACATCGTATTTACCCTTTTAAAAAATTAAGAACAATATTGGTACGGATAATATTCTAAGAAATGTTTATGCAAAATATTTAATTTCATGACATTTACAGATCTTCAAAATCTTGCAGCAACCCTGATTCCGAAGTTTTTTCATGCCCCCCTCCTCACCCGCTCCTAAAAAAATAATTTCCAAAAAAATATTTTTCTCGAAAATAAATCAATTTATATGATGATAAAATTAAATATAGTTTATTGTTAATAATCTATTTGTTTAAAGCTGTAGCACAAATTGCACTTGGGAGTGTGCAAGGCTACCATGGAATGGTACTGGCATGTGGCCTCTATGGTGCATCACTTGGTGGAGCTCTCTATTCACTGAAAATGTTGGCTCTCGAAAGACTGCGATCGAGTCATTTCGCGAGATCCTGGGCCCTGGTGCAAGCTGCCGAGGCTCTGCCAATCCTACTTGGAGTTCCACTTACTGGTTTGTACAAATATTCACGTACTTTAGAGTTTAGATAAGATATTTTGGTAATTTATATTAATCTGTAAAATCGGGTGGTTCAAAATAAAATGATTTAAATTATTCCTCAGCATAATAGCATTCTTCTTCGGAATTATTCAAAAAACGCTACTAAAAAGCTTTCCAATTCATCCTTAATTTTTTTGAGCAGAATGAAAAAAAAAATTGGGGGTTCGAAACGTTGCAGGTAACCGCTCAAGCAGGGTAATAGTATGCTGAAGTTGAGGCAAACTTTCCGCGGCTACAGGCCTGTAACGTGCTGCCTTTATCGGAGTCCACTGGAAAAGACATCACGGAAACTTTACCTCAGTCTGGACACCGAGAAAGTGGAGGTACGAAACGTTGCAGGTCCACCGCAGATATGTACGATTCGTCACGGAAACTTTACCTCAGTTGGGAGTGTCTGCCTCGCATTTACCCTGCTTGGCCGATTACCTGCTACATTTCGTTCCCTACATTTTTTTGCAATACAAAGTGCCTACACAAGCCTTGGGAATAAATTTTCTGATATTTATAGATTTTTTTTCGAAGTACATCAAGATTTTTCTAGGTATAATTTTTCATAGTACGCAGCCAAATTTTTTATACATAATTTACATATATTGTTTGAAAATATGTTGAAATTAGAATTTGGAGATAAAATCTACTTATTTTTAACATTTTATAGTATCAAATAGAATTTTAATTAATATTAATGAGATAAAAAGCTAGATAACGTTTTCTTTTAGTCCTTGTAAATATATAAATTTGTAAAAAATAGTACCATTCCTATGTAAAATTGAATAAATGTTTTTTTTTTAATTTTTGAAAGTAACTACAAAAATAAAGGACGGAATTAGGGAGGTTTTTTATGAAAAGAGGGGAATATATTCTTTTGAATAAAATAAATTTACAAATAAAAATATTGAATTTTCAACAAAATAGACGAATTTTTAACCACATAGTTGATTTTTCACAAAAAAATAAATCTTGAACAAAATAATTAAATTTTTCATCTGAACGATAAATTTTTAATCAAATTAATAAATCGCCAATTGTAGCAGTTGAAATTTCACCAAAAATATTATTTTTTAACGAAAATTATGGTTCCTTAATTGTAGCAGTTAAATTTTCACCGACAAGAATAATTTTTAAATAAAATTCTGTATTATTAAGAATATTTATTTTCCATCAAAAAATACGAAATTTCGACAAAATAAAGAATTTGTATCAAGATAGGAAAGATTTCTAACCAAAAATGTAATAACTACATTTTTAGTTTCAAAAATTAATTTTTAACCAAAAAGATGATTTTTTAAATAAAGTGATGGATCATTCAAATGGATTAGTTAAATTTTAAGTTGAAAAATTATTTTTAACCACAAATATGAATTTTCAACTGAAATGATAAATCGCTAATATTGTACTAGTTGAATTTTCAGCACCGGAAATCTATTTTTAACAACAAAAATGAATTTTTACCAACAGAGTTTCAGTTTCAACCCATTAGTTGGATTTTAAAGAATAAAGCATTTTTAACAAGAAATGAAAAATGACCAACTAAAAATTTAATAATTAAATTTGTAGTCTAAGAAATTATTTTTCAACAAAAGAAATTATTAAAATAAAATGATGGAATAATAAAGTGGATTATTTCAATTTTTAATAAAAAAATTATTTTTTAACCACAAATATAAATTTTCAACTGAACTGATAAATTATTAATTATATTAGTGAAATTTTCATCAACGCTAATCAATTTTTAATTACAAAAATAAATCCTTACGACATATTTTGAATTTGAACCCATTAGTTGGATTTTAAACAAAGAAGATTGATTTTCTCCCAAAAAGGACGCATTTTCAACCAAATATTCTACTTTTCAACTAAAAAATATCAATTTTCAACAAAAAATAAAATGCTTGAATTTTCAGCCAACAAATACAAGAAATTTTCCACAAAATAGTTAAATTTTGGATCAGAATAATGAATTTTTAATGCAAATTATGGAACCGCAACTGCAACAGTTAATTTTTTCACTAAAATGTTTATTTTTTAACCAAATTGTTGAACATTCAACTAAAGACAAAAAACAATTTTCAATCGAATATTTGAATATTCTACCCCCCCCCCCCCCCCCCCCCCCCCCAAAACATATCAAAAGAATTTTTTACGTGATAATTCAATTTTCAACTAATATAATGAATTTTTTACCAAAGTGACCATTTTTAACTGTAACAGTTGAATTTTAAATCGAAAAGATTAATTTTAAACCTGAAATATAAATTTTTAACTAAAGTTATGAATTATGAAGAGGATTAATTTTTGACCAAAAAAGGCTAAGTTTTACCTAAATACATGATTCTTCAACATGAATAGATCATTTTTCAACTATGTTAAAAAAAGTTTATTTGTTAGTTTTAATTGTTTAAAAATTAAGTACCTTATTTTGTATTTGCGCCTGAAATTTTCAAAAAAATTTAATTTATACCCAACTAGGCATTGAATATAAAAATTTTTAGTTTAAAAAATTATTTTTCAACCAAAAAATGATTGTTTAATTAAAATGATGGAATATTCAACGGGATTAGTTAAATATTAAGTTGAAAAATTATTTTTTAGTCACAAGCATGAATTGTCAATTGACATAAATTTTCATGTATTAATAATAATTATTTATTTTATTAATTTATTATTTATTAATAATTTATTAATTTTTCAACAAAATATATAAATTATCAACAAAATACATGAATTGTCAACAAAAAAAATTCACAAAAATTAAATAGGCTATTTTCCAATTTAAAAATTATTTTTCAATAAAAAAAGGAATTTAAAAAAAGTAATTGATTTTTTTTATACAAATTTTAAATTTTCAGTAAAAAGTAATAATTCTTAAGCAACAAAAAATTTCAACAAAATAGGTAAATTTTCAATCAAATCGATGAATTTTCAATAAAATTGTCATCCATAAAAGATGTAGTCTCAGCGAAAAATGTACTAGTTGATATTTAAACTAAAAAAGTTTTAATTTCAAATTAAAATCAGTTGATTCAAAAAACCTTTTTGACAGACTGAAAGATTTTTAGAAAATACTATGTTTACTAAAAATAATATAAAAGGTTAATTTAATTTCTTAAAACAATCTTTTTTAATATGGTTTCTTCGGCAGAAAGGAAAAATGCGTTCTTAAAATGAGTTGAAGAAAATTAATTGTTTAAACAATTGAAAATTGTTATAATATTACCAAAAACTCCCAAAACAAAATTAATACCTATAATATTGCAATCTGTCGAAAAATGAAAAAAATTTGAACAAAATAATTTTTTTAACGATTTCAATTTTATAACATTTGATTTTATTGTTAGAAAACAAATTGTTATCTACAATTATTTAAATCTGTCGAATTTTTCGTGAAAAAAATTTTTTCATGCTTTTTTTTAGTTATTATTATTATTTTTAAGTTATTATTTATAAAATTTCGAAGTTATTTAAAGAAATTATTTACTTTTATCATTGATTTAAAAACTCTTAACATCTAAAAAATAAATTTCTTTGGCTGCTTTTCTCTTTTGCGCTTTTTCCCAAGCACTTTGATGGAAATTCATAAGTTTCTCCTTCAAAATTTACGTGTAAATCGTGCCGAACTTCAAAGGGGCTTTGAAGAAGCAATATTGTAAATACGTTGTAGTAGGATCATTACGCTGATTTTGAAGGCAATGAAATAATAGTCAGTAGAAATTTGAATTAACGTGCACTCCTCGTTGCCTCAAGTGGTATCTGATTATGAACTCAAGACAGTTATTGCAGAATAAATTGCCTTGAAATAATTTTAATCCCATTAGCGTCTTGGAAGCTTGTGCAATTTAATTAAGCTTAAATTAGACCCAGAAATAAAGAGAAATGAGATAAGACGTGAAAAAATTCTAAATGGTTGGCACAACGACTATTAAAAATCCAATTTAAAATACCAAAATCAATTTGTGTGCTTATTATTAATTTTTTTTCTGTTTGAAATAATTTGTTTCCAAAGGTTCTCATATGGATCCCATTTTCAGTAAGGATCCCATGCGGATATTTATATTGCATGGGTACCAAATGATCCCATTTCAGTAGTGAGCCAACTTGAAGCATATTTCTAACATGGGCCCCACATAGGTCCCATTTTTTTGTTGAGATCCCAAATTAATCCCATTTCTATTATGGATACCAATGGATCCTAATAATAGTATGGACCCTACATGGAACTTATTTTAGTAGGGGTACCACGTGGATCCCACTTCTAATTGGGATCTCGCCAGGAACCCATTTCTGGAGGGGATCCTACGTAAAACCTATTCCTAGATGAGATCCTACGTGAAACCTATTTTCAGAAGTATCTCACGTTGATCCCACTGCTGATATGGATTTAATGTAGAAAACATTTCTAGTATGGGTACCGTGTGGAACCCATTTCTAGTATGTACCCGGTATGGAAATCCATTTCTAGTATAGACCTAACGTAGATCCGACTTATAATAGAGATCCCACATGAAACACATTTTATAAGAATCTTATAAGGATCCCGTACATATCTCAATTCTAATAGGGATCCCATCTGGGTCTCACTTCTAATATAAATTCCCAATGTAACTTATTTCAGTATAGATTTCATGTGAAACCAAGTTCAAGGAGGGCCCGCACGTAGATCCCATTTTGAATTGCAATCGCTCATAGATCTTATTTTTTTGGAGATCCCACGTGTATTTCACTTTTAATATGAAACGTATGTGGAATCCATACTAGCAGGGATCCTGCTTCTAATGTGGATATCACATGTATCCCACTTATCATTGGCATCCCACGCAGATGCCCGACTTCTACTGAGGGTCCCACCTGGATCCCATTCTGATTAAGATACAATGTTTATCCCACTTTTAATAGGAATCTCATGTAGAACCCATTTCTAGTATGTTCCCAACATATATCTCATTTCTAGTAGATATATCAAGTGGAACCTTATTTATTAGGGATCCCAAGTGGATCCCACCTTTACTACGAATGCTACGAATAACCAATTTCCATCAGTTTACCCACGTAGATCCTATTATAAATGAGGATTCTAAATGCAACTTATTTTATTAGAGATGCTATGTGGATCCGACTTCATCAATGGATCTCACTCGGAACCCATTTTAGTGTGGATCCTGCATGGAACTTAGTTATAGCAAAGAACACAAGTAGATCCTATTTCTCAAAAGAATCCTACATGGATCCCCTTTTATTATGACCCCAGGTAGATTCCACATTTAACATGGATCCTTTGTGGAACCCGTTTTAGCAGATGTTTCACTGTCAATATGGATATCGCATGTATTGCACTTCTATTTAGGGTTTAAGGTGTATCCCACATAAAGATCCCAAGTGAAACTTACTTCTGGCATGAATATATTCTATCTATTTCAAGTCAGGATTCCACTTGAATCCCACACCAAATAGGGATTTTATGTGGAACCCGTTTCTAGCGTGAATTTCACGTTGAAATCTATTCCTGGAATAACTTCAAACCTATTTATAGCCAGAAATCCCATATGGAACTTATTTCTAGCAGGATCCCGCATTGATCCTACTTTTGATAGGGATCTTATGTGGAACCCATTTGTAGTATTAATCCCATGTCGTACTTATTTCTAATAAGGATACTATGTGAAAATCAATTTCTAGTATGGGCCTAACGTATCCCATTTCTAACAGAGAACTTAGAGGAAGCCCCTTTTATTAGGGATTTCGTACGTATCTAACTTTATTAGGGATCACATGTGGATCCTACTTCTAATAGCGATCCCAAGTGGGTCCCACTGTGAATAGGGATGTCACGAGGAATTTATTTTAGTATGGATCTCACATGGAAACAATGCCTAGTATTGCCCCCACGTAGATCCCATTGCGAATGGGGATCCCTCATGTACACCATTTTCTTATGGATTTTAGCTAGGTTCCACTTCTAATATGAATCCTATTTAGAACTTGTTTCAGCAAGGATCCCACTTCTGCTATGGATATCAAGTGTATACCAGTTGAAATTGTGATCCCACAAAGTCCCTCTTTTAATGGGGATCACGCGTGGATCTTACTTTTAGTATGGATCCCACATAAAACTATTCTAATAGGAATACCACTTTAAATAGAAATCCCCCCAGTAACGTATTCTAGTAGGGATCCATGTGGATTCCACTTGGATCCCACTTTTAATAGGGATCCCACATGGAACTTATTTTATCAGGGATCCGAAGTGCCTCGTACCCATAATAGGTACCTTATGTGGAACCCATTTTATTATGGATCTTACGTGTAATAAAATTCTAGCACATTCTCTGTAGGATCACCTAGATAACCTATTTTATGAAGATCCCAGGTTGAGTGTATGGATATTATATGGTACATTATAAGGGAACTATTTGAAACACGTTTTAGCAAGGATGCCACTTCTAATAGGGATATCACGTGTATAGCACATCTGATTGGAATCCCATATGTATCCCACTTCTAATTAAAATCCCATGCGTATCTGACTTCTAATAGGGATCCCACGTGGATCTTACTTCTGGTATGGATCTTACAAAAACCGATTCTAGTAGGGATCTCACATGGATCCCACTCCTAAGAAGGATCCCACATTCACCCATTAATAGTATACACTACGTATATCGTATTTCTCATATGGATCCCCAAAAGAATCCATTTTTTAGGGGTCTAATGTGGATCCGATCTCTGATGGGAATCCCACGTGGAACCAATTTTAATATGGATTCGACCAGGAATCAAATTTTAGCATAGAACCCACGCAAATCCTATTTCTAATAAGGATCCCACATGCAACTCATTTTCTTAGGGATCTCGCGTGGGCCCCCTTTTTAATATGGATCCCAAGTGGAACCCATTTTAGCGTGGATCCCACATGGAACTAATTCATAGCAAGTACTTCACGTAGATCTTATTTCTAATTGGGATCCTACATGGATCCCCTTTTATTAGGATCTCAGGTAGATTCCCATTTTGAAATGGATCCGCTTTGGAACTGGTTTTAGCAAAGATTTCACTTTTAATAGCGATATCACGTGTATTTCGCTTCTAATTGTGGTCCGACCATGTCCAGGACCCCACCTGGAACCCATTTCTATTGAATGCCCTACTTCATATCTATTAATAACCGGAATCCCTTATGGAACTTATTTCTGCAGATTTCATTTTAATAGGAATCAGATGTGCATCCAACTTCTAATAGCGATCCCATATGGGTCCCACTCTGAATAGGCATGGCACGTGAAATTCATTTTAGTATGGATCTCACATAGAACTATTTTCTAGCATTGTCCCATTTATATAAGTCCCATTTTTAATAGTGATCAGGTGTGGATCAGACTTCTTGCCGGGATCCGATGTGGAACCTTTTTTATCGGGGATCCTAAGCGGCTCTTAGCTCTAATAGGAATCTTATGTGGAACTCATTTTATTATGGATCTTACGTTTAACCAATTCATGCATCGTCATCACATAGTTCCCATTTCTAATTGGGGTACCACATTGAACCCATTTTATAAGAATCATAGGATGGTAAGATATTATATAATATATTATATAGCAACTATATGAAACCTATTTCAGCAGGGATCCCATTTCTAATAGGGATATAACATGTATCTTACATCTGATCGGGAAACCATGTGTATCCCATTTCTAATTGTAATCCCACGTGTATCTCACTTCTAATGGGGATCTCACGTGTATCTTACTTTTAATATGGATCCTAAATAAAACTTATTCTAATTGGAATCTCTCATAGGTCCCACTTCTAATAAGGATCCCAAGTAGAACCCATCAATAGTATAGACCCTAAGTATATCCTATTTCTAATATAGATCCCACGTAGAACCTCTTTTGTTAGGGATCTTATGTGGATCCTATCTCTAATCGGAATCCCAAGTGAAACCAATTTTAATATGGATTCCATGTGGAACCAACTTTTAGCAGGGAAACCCCGTAGATCCTATTTTTGATAGCAATCCCGCATGCAACGCATTTCCTTAAGGATCATTTTATTATGGAACCCACGTTAAGCCCACTGTACTAGGGATCACGTATGGAACATATTTTACTATAATCCCTTGTGAAACCCATTTCTAGTAGAGATCCCATATGTTACCCATTTCAATAATGATCTCTCGTATCATACTTCTAATAAGGATACCACCTGAAATATGTTCTAGTACAAATACTACATGGATTTCACTTTTAATAGGGATCCCATATGGAACCCATACTATTTCTAACAAAGATACCGCATGAATACTACATAGATCCCACCCCTAATATGGATTCCACCTAGAACCCATTTCTAGTTAGGGTCCTACTTAAAACCTATTTACAGATGAAATCCCATATGGAACCTATTTATAGTAGGATCGCACATTGATCCTACTTCTAATAGGGATCCCATTTAGAACCCATTTCTAGTATTAATCCAATTCCGAAATTATTTATAGTACGGATCCTATTCTAGTAGGGATTCCACTTCTAATAAAGATCCTACCTGTAATCCATTCTGATAGCGATGCCACGTGGATCTTACTTCTGATAGGGACCCCATGTGAATCCTTTTTTATCAGACATCCCAAACGACGTTTAACTTGAATAGGAATTCTATGTCGAACCCATTTTATTATGGATCTTACGCGTAATTAATTTCCAGCATAGACATTACATAGATCCTATCTCTAAATTGGATCCCACATACAACCCATTTTAGTAGGATACAAGGTTTATTATGTGGATATTATATAGTATATTATATGAAAACTCGGTGAAACGGATTCTAACAGGGATTCCACTTCTGTTTGATAAATTATGTGTATCCCATATCTAATTGGGTTCCTATGTATACCCCTCTTCTAATAGGGATCCCATATGTACCCTTATTCTAATAGGGATCGCATTTGGAACCCATTAATATTATGAGCCCTAGATATATCCAATATCTAATACAGATCTCACATAGAACCCATTTTGTTATGGGTCCCAAGTGGATTCCACGTTTAATAGTAATCCAACGTAAAACCAATTTTAATATAGACTCCAAGTGGGATTAAATTTTAGCAATGACCCACGTCGACCTTATTTCTGATAAGGCTCTCGCATGCAACCCATTTTTTAGGGATCCCAGTTGAGTCACATTTTTAATATAGATCCTACGTGGAACCCTTTCATTATGGAACTACTTGGAACTCCGAAGTATGGATCCCAAATTGAATCCATTGTACTGGGGAACCCACATGGAATACATTTTACTCCGATCCCATGTGGAACCCATTTCTAGTAGAGATCCCACATGTCACGTATTTTAATAATGATCCCTCGTGGATTTCATTTTCAGTAGGTATCCCTCCAAGCAAATTACACTTGTCCTTCTGAATAGTGCCGCGGTCGGTCTTGTAGGGGAATACCTTTTTGGTTAAAAATTCGACTATTTACCAGACAATTAACTTATTGTTTACAATTCTTCTTTTGGTGTTGGAATTTTTGGTTTTAAAAGAAATTTTATCTTTCTCGAATTAAAATGCAAATGTTCGATTGAAAATTGAAAAATGTTGTTAATAAATCATACTTTTTGGTTAAAAATTCTGCTGTTTTGTTGGAAATTTTAACTATTTCGTAGAAAATCTACTTTTTGTTTGAATTTAATATTGTTGTGTTGAAACAAGATTTTAAATCTTTCCTGCATGAAAATTCAAATACTTTTTTTTAATTAAAAAATTTTTTTTATTTAACATTAATCTGTTTTCAGAGAAATTTTATGTTTCATGAATAAAAATGCAACTGCTTGGTCGAAAACTCCATTACAAAAAAAAAATTAAAGAAAAATTTATCTGTTTTAAGAAAAATATCTTTCTTGGACTAAAATGCAACTATTTAGTACAGAAATCATTTTGTTTTTGAAGATTTATATTCATAGTTACAAATTCATCTCTTTGATTGAAAGTTGAACTATTTTGTTAAAAAACAATCTTTTTTAATTGATATTTAAATTTAACTGTTTAGTCGAAAAGTCTTTTTTGGTTTAAAATTAATTTTTTAACTAAAAATGCAACTTTTCCATTTTTTTAAGATTGATATTTTTATTTGAAAATTCTCCTTTTTTAGTAAAAAAAAAATAATTTTCTTGGTTTAAAATTTCATGTTTATTATGTAATAACGAATCAGTTTCCTAAAAAATTATTTTTGATGACACATGCATGATTTCAGCTCTTTTCGACGCCTATAAAGCGGTCTTAAAGCTCTTCTTTTTACCATAAATGACCAAAAAAGGTCATGAATTTCTAGAAATTTATAAAAATGTTTAAAATTTAATTTTGGATAATTTATTATAAGTTACCATGTTTACCTGTAAAATTACCATAAATGACCGAAAACGTCTATAAATTTCCAGAAATTTAAAGACATTTTTAAATTTAATTTTGGGCCATTTATTGTAAGTTACCATAAATTACCTGTAATATTCCCATAAATTGTCAAAAATTTCACAAATTTTCGGAAATTTATTTTAAAAATCTTAATTTAAATTTTCGGTAGTTTCTGGCAATTTACAATTTTTACCTGTAAAATTACCATCAATAACCGAAAATTTTCATTAATTTCCTGAAATTAATAGACATTTTTAATTGAATTTTGGGAAATTTTTGAAATGTTACCATAAATTACCTGTAGTATTACCATAAATTAACCAAAATTTTCATAAATTTCTGGAAATTTATCAAAATGTTTAAAACTTCATTTTAGACAATTTACGGTAAGTTACCTTATTTACCTGTAAAATTACCATACATGACCAAAAATGTCCATAAATATCCAGAAATTTATAGACATTTTTTAATTGCATTTTGGGCCATTTATGGTAGCTTACCATAAATTACCAGTAAAATCACCATAAATTGCCAAAAATTTCATAAATTTCCTGCAATTAGTAGACATTTTTTATTACATTTTTGGCAATTTATGGAATGTTACCATAAATTACCTGTAATATTACCATAAATTACCAAATAATTTCCTATGTTACCAACAAATTTCATTCATTTCCAGAAATTTATAAAAATGTTTAAAATTTCATTTTGGGTAATTTATGATAAGTTGCCATATTTACCTGTAAAATTATTATAAATGACCGAAAATATCAGGAAATATATAGACTTTTTAATTTAATTTTGAGCCATTTATGGTAAGTTACCATAAATTACCTTTAATATTACTATAAATTGCCCAAAATTTCATACATTTACGGAAATTTATTTTAAAAAGCTAAAATTGAATTTTGGGTAATTTTTGGTCATTTACAATTTTCACTTGTAAAATTACCATGAATAACCGAAAATTTCCATTAATTTCCTGAAATTAATAGAGATTTTTAATTAAATTTTGATCAATTTATGATATGTTACCATAAATTACCTGTAGTATTACCATAAATTACCAAAAAATTTCATAAATTTCTGGAAATTTATCAAAATGTTTAAAACTTCGTTTTAGACAATTTATGATAAGTTACCATATTTACCTCTAAAATTTCCATAAACGACAGAAAATTTCCATATTTTTCCGGAAATTTATAATAAAAATGTAATTGAAATTTTGGCAATGTATGGTAAGTCACCATAAATTACCTGTAATATTACCGTAAATTTCAAAAATTTAATAAATTTCCGGAAATTTATAAACATTTTTAAACTGACTTTTTGGCAATTTATAGTCAGCTACCATAAATTACACTTAAAATTACCGTAAATCATGGTTGCTTTATTTGATATCTAACACGAACTGAATTAATGACTATTTCAAGAAATCAATTTGTGTATTTTTCAGTACGAGTTGCAGGCGAGGGCTACGCGCTTTTTTTATTACTCGTACTGCAAACATACACGCGCCGAAAAAGTCCCTCTTTACTCTCTAGGTGCATAATATATTATTTTTGCTGAAAAGTCATAGTTTGTTTTGAAAATTCAATTTTTGTAGAGAAAATTCCTCTTTTGGCTTAAAGGTTTAACAATTTAGACAAAGTTTTATTTATTTCTTGAGTAGAAAATTTTTATATTTTGAAAATTCGTCTTTTTCGTAATAAATATCTTTTTGTTTTAAATAAATTTCGCCTTTTTTTTATTAAAATTTAAACTATGACATTTTTTTGTTGGGAATATTTACTTTTAGTTGGATGTTTTTTATTTGTATCTAAAATACTGTTTTATTCTGTTTATAAATGATTCTATATTAAAAGTAATACAAGATTAAAATGTTGGTAATTGAATATTATTGTGCAAGAAAATAAAAAATTATTCAAGGGAAAATTACGTACATTAAACGGGGGGGGGGGGTGGAGATATTTTGTTAGGGTTTGTTGCAGGGCGTTTGTGGGGGGGGAGGTCTTAAAGAGTGTCTATCATCAGTTGCGCAATTTTATTACGGCATCTGACCTTCGTGCGGCATTATTGAGAAAGTCGGTTCCAAACTTTGGGCGAGTAGGAGAAAGCGCAGGAATGGGGGTAGAGCCTGAGCTCAGATTAGGATTAACGGCATTATTGAGAGCGACAAAATTGAGAGCGGCACTGTTGATAGCGGCACTATTAAGAACGGAACCATTAAGAGCGGCACTATTGAGAGCGGCACCATTAATATCGGCACTATTGAGAGCGGAATTATTGATAAGGTGAACTGTAGAGATAATAATATTGTTTTATCGTATTTTTCAGGTTATATGAACGCGAGTAGTCCGCGAGTGGGTTACTACGCGTGCACATTGAGTTCCTTGTGTGGTGCTGCCCTATTGTTCCTAGTTGGTTGGGGAAGACAACCGACATCCCCACTGATCGTTGGACCTAGAATACCAAACATTGGGATGGGAGGAATGACGCCTCCTTGCGCCTGTCCGCCGCCTCCCAGACCAAGATTACCCAAGTCTCAATCTCTTTATGTTCCCCTGGACGTCGAACAGAATTACCCCGAACATTATCCACAACTTGCAATGAGCAGAGAACATCACTGTCATACTCGGTGCCAGGCGAATCTCAGGCCCAGTAAAAGTGTCCCGGAGGGTCTTGGACATCAGGACAGCTTTCGACGTCCCCGGCGGCATCGTGACGTCACCGTCATCGAACAAATTACCACGAGCGTGTAAATAGTCATTCGGATCAGCCAATATCATCAGATAATAATTTTGATATAGTCGAATCGACTCTGGATTCGAGCGGTAATATTAAGTGAAGGGTAGCATACTATAAGGGCCTAAACCAGGTTTTACGATTTTTTGAAAAGCAGTCTCAAAAAGCGAATTTTTTCATTTTAAACAGAAAATGAGAAATTCCTGGCGGGAATTTAAACGGAATTTTGTTTCGCTCTGAGCGCTCGTTTTTTTAAGTTTGTACCCTGATAAAAAATCCATTTCTAAATTTTAAAAAAGTGAAAATTTACATTTTAGATATTAACTTAGTGAATCAATGGAAAATAGGTTTGGTTCAAAAATATGATTAGGTTTCGAGAAAATCAAGGGGTGTTTTTCCCTCAAGAGGTATGTTTTTTTCAACTTTTGGTGGTGATAAAAATCCTATTCCAATTTTTAAAAAGTAAGAATTCACTTTTTAGTTATTGAGTGCCGAACGGATGCAAAAAAGGTTCAATTAAAAAATATGATTAGTTTTTGAACTAATGGAACGGGAATTTCTTTCGCTTAAGGCCATGTGACGAGTGGGTCACGTAATCAGATTCTTACCTTACCCTCACTTTTCTAATTCCCAACTTATTTTCACACAAAGCGCCACATCGAGTTGAAATTTTGTGATAATAAATAAGAAGCCCTAAGAAAGGTAGGTCTGGTCGTAAATTTTAATAATGATCAAAAAAGCAAGAAAAATTATTTACAACAAAAAACTTTTTAGATAATTATACAAATTTATGACCAGCCCCACCATTCTAAGTGCTTCTTATTTAGTATCCTAAATTTTCAAATCGATGTGGCATTTCGTTTGATAATAAGTTGGGAAATAAAAAGAGTGGCGGTAAGGTAGGAATCTGGTCACATGACCCACTCATCACGTGGCCTTAAGGGGTACATTTTCTTAACTTTGAACGGTGATAAAAAATGAATTTTTCAATTTAAAAAGAAATTGAATAATTGCGCTCTGGCCATTGAGTTTCTGAATCAATGCAATAAAAGATTTGATTGGAAAATATTATTAGTTTTCGAGGAAATGGAAGAAGAATTTTTTCGCTCACAGGTACATGTTTGCAACTTTGCACTGTGAAAAAATCCCATTTTCAATTTCTTAAATGTGAGAATTCTCTTTATAGCTAATCAGCTGCTGGAAAGCTGAAAGAAAGTTAGATTTAAAAATATTATTATGTTTCGACAAAATGGAGGGGGAAATTTTTTTGCTCTTAAAGCACATTTTTTTAATTTTGAACGAGGATAAAAAATTCGCTCGTAAGGTACATGTCCTTAAATTTGAACAATGATAAATAATACAGTTTTTAATTTAAAGAACAGGAAAAAATGTTGCTCTATTTATTGAGTTTCTGATTTGATAAAAAAACTTTGATAAAAAAATGTCAATACATTTCGAGAAAGTGGAGAGGGAAGTTTTTCCCTCGACAGGCACGTTTTTTAAAGTTTCGAGAGTGATAAAAAATCCAATTTTCAATTTTAAAAATGTGGAAATTCGCTTTCTAGCAACTCAGTTGCTGGAAAACTGAAAGAAAGTTCCAGCAAATCGGTTGCTGAAAAGATAAAAAAAGTTAAATTTAAAAATATTATGAAGTTTCGATAAAATAGAGAGAGAAACTTTTTGAAACGTGAAAGGCAAGTTTTCTGAAATTTGGACGGTGCGCAAAATCCAAGTTTTAATTTCTAAAAAAAAATTTTTAATTTGGTTCTACCTAATGATCTTCTGTATTGATAGAAAAAAGTTTGGATCAAAAAATGTTAATAGGTTTCGATAAACTGGAGGGTGGATTTTTTTGGCTCGTCAGACACGTTTTCTCGAATTTAGAAGGTGATAAAAAATACAATTTTCAGTTTAAAAAATGTGAGAATTTCCTTTCCAGCAACTCAGCTGCTGGAAAGCGAAAAGAAAGTTTGATTAAAAAATATTAAAGTTTAGGCAAAATGGAGGGGGAAACTTTTTTTTGCTCTGAAGGAACATTTTCTTAATTTTGAACGAGGATGAAAAATTCAATTTTCAATTTAAAAAATGTGACAATTCCTTTTCTAGCTACTCAATTGCTGAAAAGATGAAAGTTT
Organism: Belonocnema kinseyi; assembly: GCF_010883055.1. Lineage (NCBI taxonomy): Eukaryota > Metazoa > Arthropoda > Insecta > Hymenoptera > Cynipidae > Belonocnema > Belonocnema kinseyi. The sequence continues at coordinate 122,145,376 of NC_046665.1, read as the reverse complement.
GATTAAAGAATATTATTTAGTTTCGAGAAAGTGGAGAGGGAAACTATTTTTTTTGCCCAAAAGAAACGTTTTCTCACATTTTGAGGGTGATAAAAAGTCAAATTTTAAATTTAAAAAAAAGTTAGAATTAGCTATCCAGCTACTTAGTTATTGATTAGACACAAGAAAGATTTGATTAAAAATATTATTTGTTTTCGAGGAAATAGAGACCCAGTGGGCACAAAATTTGGTGTCGTCTTTACGACATCGTTACGACATCTTTACGACAACTTTAGGACATCATATGTCCATGTCGTATCGGTGTCTTTGCGGTACCGTCAAGACATCGTCAGATCATACGACTTATTTACGATATCGTAAAGACACCTTAACGACATGGAAATAGGATGTCGTAAAGTTGTCGTAAAGATGTCGTAACGATGTCGTAAAGACGTCGCCAAACTTTGTGTCAGTAAACGTATTAAAATTTTTTCGATTTTTCTACGGGATAATCTCATTTTCAAAAATTTTATAAAATGCTATTATAAATGGCCTTATAAAATGCTACCCTTGAAGTTTTGCGACTGTAAAGTTAGACATGAAATGTAATAATGTTAGACGCAAAATCTTTGTAATTTGTATTTTTTATATATTTTCTATTTCGAGAGTAATTTGATTTAATTTTTCAGGAGTTCAGTTGAACCCTGGCGGAAAAATTATACATAGTGAAAAAAATTATTTATAACTTTCATTTGTACTGCACAAATAATGTATAAATAAATGAAAATTCTGCCTAATTTTTTCCACTATTTATAATTTGCCCGCCTAGAAAAGAGCCCTCCCAAAACTATAATTGGTTCCTTTTATTCTTATCATAACCTCTTCTTTAATTACATTATTTATGCAGAATACAAATTACAAAAATCTATTATAATTTGCATTTTTAATTTAAATATTTGCATTAAGAAAAATGTAGTGCCCTTTAGAAAAATTTAAATAGTAAAAGCACAAACGTATCACTGCAAATTCGTTATAAATAAATTGACCATTTTTTAGTAATTCTGAATACCTTTTAACAATTGTATAATAATATATATTTATTTCTATTTTTTGCATTGGTTTATAACTGTGAACTTTATTAATTTTTTATTGATTTCATAAGTCTGTGATAACCCATCAATCACTATATAAGTATTCGAAAATTACTTTTAAATTAGATAGTCAAGATTATCTTTTTAATTATTAAATCAACGATAAATGAAATTTTTCAACACATACAAGTGTTTCATATGAGAATTTTTATTTGTATAAAATTTCAATTATAAGTGCATATAAATTATTTATGCAATTTAAGGCCCTTTATCAGAATGTGTAAACGGTTCTGAATTTTGAGGCCGCACGGTTGAATATTATTGTCTAATTTTTTGCATACGTTATCTACATAATCATATATAGAATCACACAGAGCCAGTTTTCCGAAAAATGTTTACATTTTGTTTAATAATCAAAAAACGTGAGGGAAATAGCAGTGACGCTCAGTGTTGACGAAAATGCATGGCCAGCTAACACTGAGCGTCACTGCTATTGTTCTCACGTTTTCTATTATTCCACAGAATATAAACATTTTATCGAAAAACCGGCTCTGTATGATTCTAGATATGATTATGTAGATGACGTATGCAAAAAATTAGACAAAAATATTCAGCCGTGTGGCCATCAAAAGCCACGAACGATTGCACATTCTGATAAAGAGCCTTAAATTTTCCTACCTATATTTCTCGATTTTGTTAGTGTTTCTGCGAATTAAACGCTTCAATTACTAATTTAAATAGACCTAAATTAAATTGTTAAAGTTCATATAATTAGAAAAATTGAAATTAGTCACAGGTACTCGCAAACAAAATTTATTTAAAAAAACTTATATACATATATTCAAAAATGAAAGCATCACTTTTTCGGAAGAAGGATGCTTAAGCTTCAAAAAAATGTTGGGGCCAGAGTTTTTGAAAAGCGTTACACAACTTTTAATTAATATAACAAACTGTCTAAAATTATATGGGAACAAATGTTAACGAAACTTTATTGTCATGGTTTTTCAATCATATTTAACATTTAAAAAAAATTATTATTCTTCGTTATTTAAGTGTTAGGTTCCAAAATGGAGTTTACCTTAGGGATCATCCATAAACTAGGTTAC
>NC_046665.1:122136071-122143190 GCF_010883055.1 Belonocnema kinseyi | reverse complement strand
CCTGAAAAATGTGTTTTGATTCAAATTTGAATCATTTTCTTGAAAATTCGTCTTTTTGGTTCGAAAACGTATCTTTTTCATTGTAAATTTCATCTTTTGTAAGCGAAAATACAACTGCGGTTGAAAAGGTTCTGGCTTCAGCTGTTTGATTGGAAATTCGTTTTTTTTTCAATTAATTCGACTACTTTCATTATGTAATTAAAATCTTTTTTAGTTGAAATATCAACTATTATATTTCTTGATCAGAATTTAACTTTTTTGGTTAACCTAGTACTTCAATTTTCTAACAAATTCTTGAATTTTCGAATAAAAAGAATAATTCTCTACTAAAAAAGATTAATTCTTATGAAAAAATATAATAGTAATATTTCAAACAATAATTGTTTTAATTATAAATTAAACATGACATGATTTTTTAACCAAATAAGATTTTTTATTTAAAAAAAGGAAAATAAATAAAGCAAATTGTTGAATTTTCTACCATAATAATATCATTTTCAACAAAATAATTGTGTTATAAAAAAAATTAATTTATAATTAACATTCTAAATTTTCGAACCAAAAATAAGAATTTTTAACAAAATAGTTGAAATATTAATCAAAACAGATTTTTAGTCCATAAAATTTTCAAACAAATAATAAAATTTTTAACAAAAAAATAATTTAAATTGTTTCAATACTTTTTTCAATATATGCATTAACTTGAATGAAGATAAATTCTAATTCAAAATTTACTAGCAAATAGTTTAATTTGCAAGTAAATCGATAATATTAATCTATAATATTAAATTTTAATTCATACTTACTAATTTTATTACAAAATTTAATTTATGAGTTATTATTAAATTACTTACCGATTAAAATATCATCAATTTCACTTTTTGTTAATATTCATCTTTTTTGTTTCAAAATTCAACTACCTTTTTCAAAGTTGAACTATTCGTTAAAAACATTTTTTCTTTGTGAAGATTCAGCATTTTAGTTAAATATTAATCTTGACAATGAAAAATTAATCAGTTTTAGAAATAAAAATATAAATATTCCATCATTAGTTGAAAACTTATATTTTTAATTGAAAATTAATATTTTCTAATTAAAAGTTCAAATATTTGGTTGAAAATCTATGTATTTTTCTAGGATTCGACTAATTTGTTTAAGATTTGTCTGATTTGTTTGAAGTCAACTGTTTTTTATTTCAGATTGAAATAGTTTTTCGTTGCAATATTTCTTGAGAATTTATGTTTTCGGTCTTTCTGGCTTCAAAATTTAACAGTTTGGTAGAAAAATAACCTTGTTGTTAAAAATTCTTATTTTAGAGTTGAAATTTCAATTGATTTCTTGAAAATATATCTTTGTTGTTTGAAAATTCACATCTTCATATATACTATCTTTTTTGGTAAAAGATGCAACTATTTGGATGAAAATTTATCTTTTTGGTGAAAATTCAACTATTTTTCTGAAAGTTCCACTATTTTTTTAAAAAATTAATTTTTTTGTTAAAAATTCTGTATCGGCTTGAAAATTCATCTTAGTGGCAGCGGATTTTTTTTTCTTTTTCTTTTTTAGTTTAAGTTAACTAGTAGAAAATGCATTTTTTTAAATTGAAAATTAATATTATTAACTTAAAATTCCAAAAATTCTAATTTTGGTTGAAAACTTTTTTTTTTTTTAACTGGAACTATTTGGTATCAAATTTAACTTTTTTGAAAAAAAATTCAATTTACTGCTGTTAAATGTAACATACGACAGTTTTTTAGAAAATTTATATTTTTTACAAATTCGTCCTTTCTGGTAAAAATGGATTTTTTTTTATCTTATTGGTTGCAGATTTAACTTTTTTCATTTCCTTATTTTTATTTAATTTACCTGTTAAAAAATTCATTTTTTGTTGAAAATAATATTTTAACAAATTGAACTATTATGGTGAAAAATTCAACTATTTGAATGACAATGAAACTATTTGATTGAAAAATGAACTATTAGGTCAAATATTCATTTTTTTGTTGAAAAGTCATAGGGTTAAGTTAAAAGATTGAACTGTTTTATGGAAAATTCATGTATTTTGTTGAAAATTCTTGTTTTTTATTTTAATTCAACCAGTTGAATGGTCGTTTTTTTTTAAATTAATTTTTTTAACATAAAGTATAACCATTTAATTTTCAGTTGAAAACTTACATTTTTAGTTGAAAATTCAACCATTTTGGTAGAAAATTCAACTTATTGATATTGGATGAAAAATGCAACTGTTTTTTTTAAATATTTATATATTTTCTTGAAAATTCGTCTTTTTGGGTAGAAAATTAATCTTCTTTTCTGAAAATTATTCTAATTGATTGTAGATTTACGTGTTCTGTTAAATATTTGTCTATTTTTATTTTATTTGAACTAGTCAAAAATTAAATTTTTTTATTGAAAAAACTGATTTTTTTAAACTGAATATGTAACTATTCGATTTCTTTTGGAAAAATATTTTTCTTCGAATTCAACTTTTTTTTTTAAATTGTAACTATTTTCATTGAAAGATCAACTATTTCATTCTAAATTAAACAATTTATTTTTAAAATTAACTAGTTAATAAAAATTGCACTTTCTTGTGAAAAAGTCAGTGTCAAGTGGAAAATTCAACTGTTTTTTGGAAAATTCGTCTCTTCAAGCAGAAAGTTAATGTTTTTTTAATCTTGAACTTGAACAGTTGAATAAACGATTATTTTTTTGAAAATTAATTTTTTTAACTTAATGTGTAACTATTCCGATTTTGGTTAAAAACTTATATTTTTTTATTCTCCTTTTAAAAAATGGCTTATTTTCATTCAATTTAACTGGTACACAATTAACGTCTTTGTTGTTGAAAATTAATTTTTCATAACTGAAAATGTAACTATTCCATTTTTGGTTAAAAAAATGTTTTTTTTAATGAAAATTCTACTATTTTGTTGTAAATTTAACAATTTTTGTAAGAAAAATGAACAATTCGATTCAAACTTATACTATTTATTTCAAATATTTTTTATCAGGTGAAAAATGCATTTTTTTATTAAAAATTTATGTATTTCGTTAAAAAATTCGTCCGTTTAAGCAAAAAATTATTGTTTTTTTTTAATCATTTTTTTTGAGGATTCAACTATTTTGTTGAAAATTCGAGTTTTTATAGTTGAATATTTGTTGTTTTTTTTTTATTAATTTTTTTAATTGATTGTCTAACTATTTCAACAACTGTTAGAAACTCATATTTTTAGTTCAAAAATTCAAACATTTTGGTAAAAAATGTAACTTATTGCTATTGGTTGGAAAATACAACTGTTTTATAAAAACTTCATGTATTTTTTTTAACTCATATTTTTGGGTAGAAAATTAATCTTTTTCAAAATTGATCTTATTAATTGTAGATTCAACTTTTTTTTAATTCGTCTATTTTCATTCAATTTAACTAGTACAAAATTCTTTCTTTTTTTTTAAATTAATTTTTTTAACTGAAAACGTAAATATTCCATTTTTGGTTTAAAAAAATGTCGTTTTTTAAAAATAAAAATTCAACTATTTTGCTGTAAATTTAACAATTTCGATACAAAAATATTTTATTTAAAATTGAACTATTTGCTTAAAATGTTAACTATTAGGTAAAAAATCACTTTTTGATTGAAAACTTATGTATTTTGTTGAAAATTCGTCTTTTTGAGCAGAAAATTATTTTTTTTTTTAAATCATTTTGGTTCAGAATTGAACTTTTTTGTTGGAAATTCGTGTTTTTTAGTTGAATTTAAACAGTTGAATATTCTTTTTCTTAAATTCATGTTTTATACTTAAATTGTAACTATTCTAATGTTAGTTCAGAACTTACATTTTTAAGTTAAACATTCAACTTTTTGATTGGAAATTCATCTCTCTTGATTAAAAATGACATTCAGGGTCAAAATTCATATTTTTAAGTTTAAAGTTTATAGAAAATTAATTTTTTTAAATTTAAATGTATGCCATTTTTGGTTGAACAAATATTGTTTTTTTATGAAAATTTAACTAATATGTTGTAAATTTAACCATTTTAATAAAAACACTCAACTTTTTGATTTAAAATTAAACTATTTATTTGAAAGATTAGCTACTAGCTGAAAAATTCATTTTTTTATTGGAAATTTATGTATTTTGTTGTAAATTCGTCTTTTTGAGAAGAAAATTGTTTTTTTTCAAACACATTTTGGTTGAGGGTTGAACTTTTTTGTTGAAAATCCACGGTTTTTAGTTAAATTTAAACAGTAGAATATTCCTTTTTTTTAATTTAATGTTTTAAACTTATATTGTAACTATTAATATTAAACTAATTATTTGAAAATTCATCTCTCTTCATTAAAAATTACATTTAGGAAATAAGAAATAATTAATTTTTCATAAATAATTTATTTTTTCTATTTGAGAACTGAACTATAATTGTTTAAAAATGCAACTATTTAATAAAAATTTAATCATAAGTTAAATCCGTTTATATTTACCGGCTTCGATTGGGGGGGGGGGTTAAAAATATTTTAAAGCTGGTAATGAAGTTTATGAATGAACCCGTATGAAAAATTAAAATATAAGGATTTAGAAGAGTGTCGTATAGGTTGGGACAATTTATAGGTTGGGAAAATCAACCATATGCCACTTTTCTGATTAAAAAAATAATTTTCTGATAGATCTGTGTAAGAGATAATAATCTTAAGAGTTTTTTTTAATCTTTTAATTTTAAAATAATTCCGCAAAGAAAATAGTCTAAATTTTTTATTTTATATTACAATATTTTTTATTTATTAATTTGAATTCATTTCGGATTTTCAAATATTTCAATAAAGAAATGATGTGTTTTAATGAACCCAGTGTGTTTCTTTATTAATTATTAAATTTATTATTATATTTTATTTCAATTTCAAAAAATGAACCTTGTTAAAAATTATTTTTTAAACCGAGGAAAATATGCTAATCTTAATTATAACTAATCTGGGAAAAATTCTCGAGATGAACTTTTGAAAAAATATTTTTGGTTTTCTTTATTTGACAATAACTATTTAGAGTTTAATGTTTTTCTCTTTAGGTTAAAGTTGCAATTATCTTTTAATTCTAATGCTGTAACGGTTATTTTATTCCTTAAAGTATTCTCTGCAAATCCCATTGGTACGTTTTTATTTTAAAAAATTTATTTATGAAAACCTATTGTTTACAAAAATAACGATTTTATAATCCCTAAATAAATGTTTTATTAATAAAAACGTACTAATTCAATTTGCAGAGAATATTTTAATTTTAATAATAGTTGCAACTTTTGCTTAAAATGAGAGAAAAAAACATTAATCACTAAAAACTATTGTTAAACAAGCAATAAAAATTGTGAAATATTTATTTAATAAAGTTCACCTCGAGGTCTTTTCCAAAACTAGTTATAATTAACATTGAAATATTTCAGTCGATTTTATAAATCATTTTAAACAACTTTTATTTTTTAGCTTGAAATTATTTTAGTGCATGTTTAATTTAAAAACAATTGTAATGGAAATTCCCTTTTCCTTGTAAATCTTAAGCTAAATTTTATGAAAATAATGATGACGAAAAGCAAATTTTTTAATGAATGCATTAAAATTAATTAAATTTTTTCACAGCGTATAATTTTAGTTCATTTTTTAAACATGAACATTTTGTAAACTTCAATTTTTCTTAAATTTTGCAAAATAAAGAAACAATATTTTAATCTTCCAGAAAATAACTCTAAATGTTTTATAACTCTTTTTTATAACTAAATTTTTTATAATTTTCAATTTAACAATTTTTTTGGATCTTTTTAAGATATTTAAACGTTCTAAATATTTTTCCTTTTCAAAAGTTTAAAGATAAAAAATCATTGAACATTTTTCTGATAACCTAAAGAAAATTTTTTCATTCTCTTGAAACCTTTCGTAATTTTAATTCAGCTGCCTTTTTCAAAATTTTTAACACTCTACATTTAAAAAATGAAAATTTTTACAAGTTTCAAATTAACTTTGAATTGTTTAAATACTTTTAAATATTTATTAGGTATAATAGAATTTTTTGTAATTTCCTAATTCTGATTTAGTTTTCTTCTAGAATTATTTTTGTCAAAAAAAAGAAATCATTAAAAATTTAACCAGGAATCTTGTGACAATTTTATTATTCTCTTAAAAGCTTTAAAAATTCTTGTAAAGCTTCTAATTTTTTGCTCAAAATGTTCAAAAATGTACATTTCGTTAAAAAAATTCTGAATCTTTACAAGATTTCAATCATTTTCGATTCTTGTCAAAACTACTGAAACTTGCAAAATTCAAAAAAATCGAAATCCGAAGAAAGTGTTTTAAAATCTTTCAGATTCTTTTTCGATATATTTTTAAATCTTCAAAACTTAAAATTAACCTTTTAAAATAAAATCTTAAGATTTTTTTATTTTCTCAAAATCTTATTTTCAGCGTAGTAGCAAAATTAAAAAATTGAAAAAATTAAAAAATTAAAAAAGTTTTCCAACAAATTATAAAAATTTACCAAATTTCATCCTCAAAAAGTTTTATTCTATTACATTAGAGTCATCAAAAACTATAAAATAATTTATATCTGCAGTAAATTATTCTTTAAAATACATAATTTAAAATTTTTCAATAAAAATGAACATTTATATATAGTATCCCAATCTATACGACAATCTCCTACTGTTTGTTAATTTAAGTAAAAAATTTTGAGTGCTGATAAAAGCGACTTAAAATTAATTTAAACTAACCGACGAAAGTTGTACATTTATAATAAATACCCTAGTCCTAGTTAGTTAAATAAACAAATACGAATAGTGTGTCGCGAAAGAAAATAAGGATTAGAAAAAAATGTGATATAAAATGTGTAGAACCTATATATAATGATAGAAAGAAAAATTCTGTTTTAGGGGGAGAATGACGCATTTTTTTAAAGAATTAAAATTTAAAATGTCCTTTATCCCACACCTTTCTAGCTAACGTTTAAAAGGGGGAGGGTCGGTAAGGTCGGTTTTTTGCGTAATTTATTTTTGGACCAAAAAATTTGAAAAAATCATGGTAGTATCTTATAAGTATCCCGAGTCGATTGCACGCTAAACGGACTACCCTCCACCCCCCAGCC
>NC_046665.1:122125300-122135971 GCF_010883055.1 Belonocnema kinseyi | reverse complement strand
TAGGTTTTTGGAGTCGCTAATTACGAATCTGGCATCCGTTGAACTCTATCGCTTCAGGTTCAAGGTCCTTTGAAGGTCATTTGAAGGTCAAATCGAGAAAAAACGGTAAAATTTTTTTTTTAAATATGTTATAGGTTTTTGGGGTCGCTGATTATGAACCTGGTGTCCGCTGACCTTTATCGCGTCAGGTTCAAGGTCATGGGAAATTCAAATCGAGAGAAAACGCTGAAAAAAATATGTTATAGGTTTTAGATTTGACCTTCAAATGACCTTCAAATGACCTTGAACCTGAAGCGATAGAGTTCAACGGATGCCAGATTCGTAATTAGCGACTCCAAAAACATATAACGTATTTTTTTGGATTTTTTTACCGTTTTCTCTCAATTTGATCTTCCAATGACCTTGAACCTGACGCGATAAAAGTCAAAGGACGCCAGATTTGTATTCGGCGACCCCGGAAACCATAGTAAATCCGAGCTCACCTCAGAATACATGTTTAAGAGTGTCAAATCTCTCGAAAATACATTTGGTGGGTAGTGGTGTTTCCTATATTTGTAGGGGGGTGGGGGTGGCTGGGGGGTGGAGGGTAGTCCGTTTAGCGTGCAATCAACTCGGGATACTTATAAGATACTACCATGATTTTTTCAGATTTTTTGGTCCAAAAATAAATTAGGCCAAAAACCGGCCTTACCGACCCTCCCCCTTTATGTAAGAAAAAAATTTGCGTTGTATGTTTACTTTTTGTTTATATGTACACTGAAGATAAAATTACATTGATTCAATAACTGATCTGAAAATTTAATTAATAATTATAAATAATAATAATTTCTCTGTTCCCAATAATTTTATCAAGCGAAATATGCAAATTGAGTCAATGAAATTATTTCTCATTACAAAATAAATATACTTGTGTTAAAATTTGCATATATTTTATATAACAGCTGTTTTACACTGTGGCATATGTAAAACCTATTCCAAACATTATTAAATTATTAGTTCTAATTATTATTAAATTATGGTAGCATATTTATAAAAAAAATTAAAAGCAAAAAGAACATGAAGCTTTGTATTAAATTTCAAAACCACATCCTTTTAACAATTAAAAATAGTGTAAATGGAGAATGTATATATATAGTCTATATGTTAAGTTTACTAGTAAAATTATATGTAAATTTAAAAAAATATTTATTGATGCTAATTGCGTATTATCTGCAGAAAAATTTCAATCGGGGACAATTATTAGGCAATAATTGTATTCATAATTTATTATTAACTAATGTATATTATATTTTTAGTCAATTTGAAGTTTCCAAATAAACTATACATTTTTTTCGACAATTTTTATAATAACAAATGTTACTTTTTTTTTATTATTTGTTCATATATCGATACTAGGGTGGTCAAAAATAATTTTTTTCGAGTTCCAATTTGTTTTTGTCAATTTTATTCAGAAAAAAAACCCATAAGTGAAAAATAATATTTTGTACTGGTAATTATGTGTTTAAATAAATTATTTAAACAATATATTATTTTAAGTCATGTTCTCTAAAAATACCGCTATGAAATTGCAGGTTTCTCAAATATTTCCTCTTTTCGTCTAATTTTTAATTATAGGAAGGTAAATAATTAATTAAAGTTAATGGAATTTATAGTTTAAATAATTAGTTATTATATCAAACAATACTATCTTTCAATAAAGGTAAATAATGGGGGTTTTGTCTGAAATATTCAAATTTTTTTTTTTATTTTACACTTAGAATTGGTTATAATTATTGTAGTTTAGGAAACATAATTGTTTAAACAAGTTATTATTATTAAAAAATTTCTTCTCCTATAGAAATTCCAGACATTTGCATTATTTCTGAAATTTTCCACTTTTCGCCAACTTTTCACTTTACTAGTAAAATAATAATTAATGCAAGTTCACAAATATAATTTTTTTATCAATATATTATTGTTTAAAATAATCTTTTCTTGGATAATTTCTAAGAAAATTGTGATTTATCCGAATTTTTAACTTTTTTCAACTTTTTACTTGGAAAGTTAATAATTAATACAAGTTAGGAACTAATAATAAACATTAACATTAATTAAAACAAAAAGGTTTTCAGTAGCTACTTTAAAGAAAATTAACATTGAAAAAGATTCATGTAGAAAATTTTTAGAATATTTCAAACATCTTTTTTATTTCAGAAAAATATATTCACAAAAAAAAACAAAAAAAAAACCACAACTTTCTAGCACTTACCTAAAAGAAGATAGTTATAAAAAATAATAAATTGTTTAAACAATTAATTTTTCTGGATTTAATTCATTATTAAATCAGTAAAAGTGAAAAATAGACAAATAGTTTCAAAATTCAGATAAAACTGCAAGTTGCTACCTTTGTGTGAAGGGAATATTATTAACAATAATAATAAATTGTTTGAACAAGTTTTTTTGATAACTTGAATGAATTATTACTACAATCTAATTAAAAAGTGGACAAAAGGTAAAAAATTTCAGAAAAAAACGCAACTTTCGACCATGAAGCAAAGAAAATATAATTATTAATTATAATACTTTTCTTAAACAATTATTTTTGCTAATTAGAATTAATTATTACTTCAATCAAATTAAAAGGGAAAAAACAAGTTAAAAACTTCGAGGAAGTTCCGGAACCTTCTGGCATTATTCAAATTGAACATTATTAACAATAATAATAAATTATTTAATCAATTAATTTTGTTAAATTTGAATAATTAGTTACATTAGTTGAATTGAAAATTGGACAAAAAGTAAAAATTGTTAGAAAAAATTAAATTATCCAGCATTATTCTAAGAGAATATTATTGACAATTATAATATATTGCTTAAACAATTAATTTTGCTAAGATTAATTAAATATTACCTAACTCTCATTGTAAATTGGACAAAAAGTTAAAAAAATTTTTAAAAACCCCTATTTTTTAACTCTATTCTAAGAGAAATTACTAAAAACATTAATAAATTGTTTAAACAATTTACGGCAACATTTAGTTACCAGTACAAAGTGGTTTTTCATTTTAAAGAAAAAATCTGCATTTGAAAAATCGCATAATTTTTATTCGTATTCTATGCCTAATATTGAATTAAACCAAAGCAAACGAATTTGTAACCAAATAATTTAGATTTCTAAAAACAGATAATTTTTCATCTAAAATCATGAATTGATTGTGTAAGTTTTTTTTAAAGTAGTTAGTTTGAAGTAGTATTTTTTAAAGTAGGTTTTTAAAGTAGTATAAAGTAGTTTTTTTAAAAGTAGTTTAAAGTAGTTTATTAGTTTTTATTTGAACATTTGAATTTTCAACCAAAATTTTCAGTCCAAAGGGACGATATTTCAACAAACCAGTAACATTTTCATGAAAAAATACTTAATTTATTAAAATAGATGAATTCTCAATCTTCGAGGTGCAAAAAAATTGTCGAAATTTTTAACCAAAAATATTCAAATTAAACTAAAAATTGAATTGTCGAGCCAAAAAAAAGACAATTGTTTTAGAATTTTCTACCAAAGGCCAAATTTTTAATCAAGAAAAATTAAATTTAAATCAAATAGTTTAATTTTCAAATAATAAGATTTTTTCAGCCAAAAGTAGAATAATAAATATTTGCAGTTAACAAAATTTATAAAAACGAATATTCAAACTGCAGGATTAAATTTTTTAAAAAACTATTTTTAACCAAACAATTGAATTTAAAATTAAAAAGGTATTTTTCAAAGGAATAGTGTAAATTTGCACCATCTGATTGAATTTTCAAGCCAAACAGACGAATTTTCTACAAATCAGATCAATTTTTAATTAAAATAATGCATCAATTGCAGCAATTTTTTAAAAAGTAATTCAACTTTAAATCACGTAGTTGATTTTTCAACAAAAAAGATTAATTTTTAACAGATCGTTTGAAGTTTCAATCAAAAAGGTTTAAACACTAAATTTCTAACAAAATAAAAAAAAACTAATTAATTTTCAAGAAAATACATCAATTTTCAGCCAAACTGCTGAATTTTTAATTAGAAAAGATAAATGTTTAATAAAAAATATCACCTTTAAAGAAAAAATGGAATAGTTAAATTTTCAGTTTAGAAACTGGATTCTTAAAAACAAAAAATACTAATTTTTAACAAAACTCTTACATTCTAAACTAAGAAGATAAATTTTCAAATAAAATTATGAATGTGTTATAACAAAAATGAATTCCCAACAAAAGAGTTTAAAACAAAAGGTAACTTTTTAAATTCAAAATATTAATTTCCTGAAAATTAAATAGTTAAATTTTCAACAAAGAAGATAAATCTATCATAAAAAAATTGATTTTGTTTTAAATTTACATTTATAAAATTCAATCCTAAAAAAATTGATGAAATAGACTGCATTTTCAAGAAATTTTAGAAAATTAATCTTTTTGGTTAACAAATAATCTGTTTGGGTTAAAAATGTCACTGTTTGGCTGAAAATTAATCTGGTTTGATAACGCTTTTACTGGTTTTTTTTAATCTCTAATTTTTCTGGTAAAAGTCAGCTGTTTTTTTATTTAAAAGTAAAATCTTTTTTACTAGAAGTATTAACTAACACATTTTCTCTTGAGAATTCATTCACTACAACTTCATTAAAAACTCATTTTGTTTTACTTGAAGATTCGTAATTTTAGATTAAAATTTTATATTTTCACGTTTAAATTTGAGATGTTTAGTAGAAAAATTCATCTTTTTGGCTTGAAAGTTTAACAATTTGTTTCAAAATTAACTTTTTTCGAAATATAAAATATCTAGTTTAAATGAAAGCATTATTGTGAAAATTTAACTATTTAGAAAAGGGAAATTTAACTATTTTATAGAAAAATCGATCTTTTTGGTTGAAAATTTAACTTTTTTATTAAAAATTCGTCTTTTGTCAGAAAAATCCACTGTGTTAAAAACTGAACTATTTTGATGAAAATTCGTGTTTTTTGTTTGGAGAATTGAAGTTTTTTGTAGAAAATTCATCTTTTTGGTCAAGAATGAAACTATTATGTTAAAAATTCATCTCTTTTTCTTTGATTTAACTACGATTAAAAATTCTTCTTTTGCTAAAAAAATTAATCTTTTTGATATTGAAAATTAACTTTTATTATCGAAAATTTAACTTTTTAAGTTAAAAATTCAACTTTTCGGGTGAAAAATTCAACGAATTTGTAGATAATTCCCCTCTTCCGTTGAAAATTTTTTTTCTTTTTAGTCTTTCTATTTTATCTTCTTAGTTTAAAATATCATTATTTGTTTAAAAATTAACTCTTTTAATTCAACAATTTAGTTGAACTATTTTTTTTTAGCATTTTTTAAAGATTCATCCCTTTGGTTGAAAACTTAAATTTCTTTTTTGAAAATTTGTTTTTTTTGGGGGGGGGGGTAAAAATTATTTTTGCATCTAGCAATTTAATTATTTTATTTTTAACAAAAATCTATACTTTATAAGTATAAAATTCAAATATTTGTTAACATATTTTACTAAAAAATCGTATTTTTTGGTTAGAAAATTAATCTAGTTTGTTAAAAATTAATCTTTTTGGTTGAGAATTCTTTTAAAAATTAGTTTCTGTTTTTATTTAATTTAATTGGTTAAAATTTTTCTTTTGGTAGAAAAGTTATCTTTTTCGGTTGAGAATGAACTTTTTTGTTAAAAATTTAAATTTTGGGTTGAAAATTCCACTATTCGATTCGAA
Organism: Belonocnema kinseyi; assembly: GCF_010883055.1. Classification (NCBI taxonomy): domain Eukaryota; kingdom Metazoa; phylum Arthropoda; class Insecta; order Hymenoptera; family Cynipidae; genus Belonocnema; species Belonocnema kinseyi. The sequence continues at coordinate 122,130,250 of NC_046665.1, read as the reverse complement.
ATTTTTTTATTGAAAACTCAAATACTTAGTTGAACTACCTTTTTGGTTGAGAATTTCACTTTTTTTACAATTGTTTTTTAATTTACTTTGCTTATCTAAAAATTTGGCTTTTCCATTTTTGGTTAAAAATGTATACCTTATAAGTTTAAAATTCAAATATTATGTTAAAAATTTGTTTTCTTCGTTTAATTAAACTAGTTAACAATTCGTACGGTGATGAAAAAGTCAACTTTTTTTGTTAAAAATAAACTTTTTTTGGAAAATTTAACTTTACGGATTGAAAATTCATTTATTTGTTTAGGAATTAATCTTTTTTTATTTAAAATTCAACTTTGGTTTGGTTTAAAAAATTAAACTTTGGTTATTGAAGATACATTTTTGTTGTTGTTCAGAATTCAACTATTTTTCTTTAAACTCGTTTTTGTTTTTGTTTAATTCGACTGGTTGAAAAGGTTGAAATTTTAACTATTTTGATGAATTTGTCTTTCTTGGTCGAAAATTGAACTATTTTGTTAAAAATTTGTCCTTATGAATGAAAAATTATCGTATTATTGTAAAAAAAAAATTTGAAAAGACATTACAAAAAGCAAAAACTAAAAAAAGACAAATTTGGGTAAAAAGTTTATCTTTTTGGTGGAAGATTTTAAAATTTTAGAAATTTAAAGTGTTTCATGTTCAATGCAATATATTATTTACATTAATTAAAAAAATATTTTTTTTGGTCTTTTATTATTATTCTTTTTTTGTTATGGTAAAGTAGTTTATCAACGACCACTTATTGAAGTTCATTCATTTAACCGAACGGAGAAAAAAATTAAAAAGTAAATTAATTTTGAAGCAAATACTTATATTTTTCACTACAAAATTTGCATTTAACAAAAAATTAAAAAATTAAATTTTCAATTGAAAAAAGTAATTTTCAAAAAAAGAAAACCGGATACCGAAAAAATTGGATTTTGACTAAAGCAATAAATCTTCAACTAGAATAATTGAATTTTCCACCAAGAAAATTTAATTTGTACTAAAAAAGGTAAATTGTTATCCAAAACTTAATTAATTAAATTTTAAGTTAACTACGGAATATTTAATTGGAATAAGTTAAATGGTCTAATTAAAAATTATTTCCCATCCAAAAACTAACTTTAAAAAATTGGTTACATTTTCAAACAAAGCGATAGTGTAATTTTAAACCAGAAATATGAATTTTCAACTAAAAATATGTACCTTTAACTAGAATAATTGAATTTTCGACCAAAAATATACATTTTTAAAGAATAAGATTAATTTCTACCAAAAAAGACAAATTTTGAACTCAAACAGATTATTTTCAACAAAAAAATTAAGTAATTAGATTTTTAGTTGCAAAATTAACGTTAAACTAAAGGGATGCATTTTCAAGAACAAATTTTCAAACAAATAGTTCAGTTATCGACAAAAAACATCTTTCCTTCCTAAGAAAAAATTTTTTTAAATCAAATATTTTTAATTAAAATTATGAATCTTTACCTAAAATTAAAAATATTTGAAATTTCAACCGAAAAGAAGATTTTTTAAACAAAAAGATAACCTTTCAAGAAAAAAAAATAATTTTCTACCAAAAAACGATTTTTTAACAATATACGTGAAATTTAATGAATTTTCAATTAAAATTATGAATCTTCAACTGGAAAGGTTGAATTTTATATCAAAAAGAAAAAGTTTTAACCATAAAGATTAATTTTTGACAAAAAATACGAATTTTCCACAAAGTGCATACATTTTTGAATGAATAGTTTAATTCTTTAATAAAAAATATTTCTATTATTTTTATGAAATATTATATTAAATGTTAAACTTGCATAATTTTTATAATTGTAAATTTGTCAAATTGAAAACTTTTCTTTAATTCTTAAGATTTATCAATAAAAATTCTTAAATTTTGATGATTTTGAAAGTCAAAATTAAAGAGTTCTTAATTCCAAATTAAAGAAATTTCAAATGTGATTCATCAAAATTATTTAGAATGATAGAATTTTCATTTGTCAAACTTGCATAACTTTTATAATTGTAAATTTACTAAATTAAATACTCTTAAATTTCAAAGAATTACAATTTAAAATTCCTGCCATTTGGAACAATTTAATTAAATTTCTAGAATCTTGAAACTACATAATTTATTATTATTCAATTTTCAAAATTTATATTTTAAATTTCTTAATAATCTAAATTTTCAATTTTAAATATTTACAATTGAAAACTCTTTATTTCTAAGGTCAATAAATAAAAATTCTTCAATTTTGATGATTTTGAAAATCAAAATTGAAGAGTTTTTATTTCAAGATTAAAGAAATTTCAAATCTGAAGGATCAAAATTAATAAGAAATATCGAATTTTTAATGGCGAAACTTGCATCATTTTTATAAGTGTAAATTTAATTAATTAAAAACTCTTCAATTTTAAAGAATTACAATTTTTAAGTTTTTCAATTTTGGAGAATTGTAATTAAATTTTTATTGAAATTATATCATTAAAAATTATTTATCTTTCAATAATTATATTTTAAATTGGTTAATAATCTAAATTTTAAATATTTACAATTGAAAATCTTTTAATTCTAAAGATGGATAAATATAATTTCTTAAATTTAGATGATTCTGAAAATCGAAATTTGAGAGTTTTTAATTGGAAATTGAAGAAGTTTTAAATGTAAATAATCCAAATTTGTCACAAGTATACAATTATTAATTGTAAAACTTGCATAATTTTTACAATTTTAAATTTGCCAAATTAAAAATTCTTCAATTTCAAAGACTCACAATTTAAAGTCCAGCAATTTTGAAGAGTTGTAATTAATTTTTTAGAACCTTGAAAATATAGATTTATAAATTCTTCAATTTGCAAGATTTGTGTTTTAAATTTCTCAATAATCCAAATTTTAAATTCATCAATTTTGCAGAATCAAAATTAAAAACTCTTTAATTCTAAAGATATATAAATAAAACTTCTTAAATTTGGATAAATAATTATTTTTATTGATGATAACTGCTTATTTTGATCGAAATATCCTATAAAATTCCTATAAAATTCACTGCTAAATATAAAAATAATTTTTGTAATCTTTCATAATTAATTTTCAACTAAAAAAGATGCACTTTTAAATATAAAGATTAGTTTAACAAAAAAAGAACGAATTGTCAATACATTCAAGAATCCTCAATCAAATGTTGAATTTTTTTAAGACAGAAAGGAAATAAAAATTTAATTTTTAAGAAAGTAGATCAACTTCAAAACCTAGTTGTTAAATTTTTAACCAAAAAGATAAATTTTTAAACAGAAAGGTTAATTTATATCCAAAAAAGAAGTTTTTAAAATAAAATTCAACAATTCTCAATCAAAAGATGAAGTTCCAACTACAAAAAGATGAATTTTAAACAAAAAGATTCATTTACTACCAAAAAAGACGAATTTTTAATCAAATTCAAAAATTTTTAATCAAAAATTTGAATTATGAAAATATTTTTTCCTAATTTTGATGAAAGTAGCTCAACTTTAAAACCTAGTTGTTAAATTTTTAGCCAAAAAGATGCATTTTTAAACCAGAAGATTAATTTTCGTCCGAAAAAAATGAATTTTTAACCAAATTGAAGAATTCTCAACCAAAAAATTGGATTTTCAACTAAAAAAGATGAATTTCCAAACAAAACGATTATTACCAGGAAAAAACAACGCATTTACAATAATTTAAAGAATCCTTAAGCAAAAAGTTGAATTTTTAAGAAAGAAAGGAAATAAAATTTTTAATCTTTAACAAAGTAGTTTAACTTTAAAACCTAGTTGTTGAATTTTTTACTAAAAGATTAATTTTACAACAAGAACATTAATTTTCTTCCGAAAGAAAAAGAATTTTTAACCAAATTAAGAAATTATCAAATGAAAATTTAAATTTGTAACCAAAAAGATAAATTTGTAAACAAGAATATTAATTTTCGACGAAAAACAAAAATTTTGAATATAGTTCAAGAATTCTCAATCAAAAGTTGAATTTTCAACTATAAAAGATGAAGTTTAAACAAAAAGAATAATTTACTACCAAAAAAGACGAATTTTTAATATAATTCAAGAATTCTGAATCCTAAAGTGGAATTTTTTACTAAAAAAGATGAATTTTTAAACATAAATATTAATTTACTAGTAGAAAAGACGAATTTTTAATGAAATTAAAGAATTCGAAACGAAAAAGTTGAAGTTTTAACTAAAAAAAACAAAACAAATTATTTATCAAATTGCATTAATTCAATTAAAAAACACTTTTTTGATCAGTTGTTGAAATTCAGTGCGAATTTATAACAAATTCCATCAACTTTTTAACATTTGTGTTACTATTGAACATTTTTTTGTATATTTTCTTCGTATTTTTGAATGAATCCAAGCATTTGTTCAAAAATGGCATCATTCAAAAATCAAAATTTCTCTTTTTTTACTATTGATTAAAAAATAATTTGTTATTAAATCTCCCATGACAGTTTGATGCGGACTTTAATGATATTTCTTTTTTTTAACGTTTAAATCGGACAAGAATTATTTTCTGAAAATGCATTGTTTTCCCTAAAAAAAAGATTCAACAAATAGTAGATATTATTTTTTTTTATTTAGAAAAATTGAAACTTTTCTAATAACCATCTGGAATTAAATTTAGGAAATTGGAAATTCATAAAATAGATCATTTATACTTCAAACAATTTATTTGAAAAAAAACATATTTTTAGTCAAATTTGAAATATTTTTCAGTACAAGCTTACCTTCCGTACGTCGATAAGGAAGAAACTCTACCAAGAACTATAGACAGTATAGAGTCCCTCACAACAGATGACTCTACCGAACGGAAACAGGCGTTTCGATAAAAGCAAGAATGTAATAAGAATGTAAAAGGCCCCGAGTTTCGCCCCACTTTAAATTTAGTGTTACGAATTT
>NC_046665.1:122107816-122125290 GCF_010883055.1 Belonocnema kinseyi | reverse complement strand
GTAGTTCTGTCCCTCCCCACGCCCTGAAAAATAATGTAGCCCAAAATTATTTTGAATAAAATTAATGCAAATACTGCATCCCGTGTGGAAAAATTTCGTGGCGCTATACTGTTTCTGCCTAGTCCGCCCTGAATCGAAACTGACGCGCCACAGACTGACAGACACATAGCCTATTTTGATAAAAAAATAATTAATAATTAAATAATATAATTATCTTTTATTAAATAAATGTCTAATATCTAGATTTTGAATTTAGTAAATTATTTTGTAGATCATTGAAGTCTTTGTGAAATCTTTTAAATCTATCGGATATCTTTGTGAAATCTTCAACATTTTTTCAAAATCTTTGGTGGAATTATTCAAATCTTTTTGCAATCTTTGAAATCTACTTGCAATCTTTACGAAAGTTTGTAATTTTTTGTGAAATCTTTCTGAAATCTTTGAAAACATTTGCAAAAATATGTTTAAAAAAATTGTGAAATATTTGGTAATATTTGTAAAATTTGTAAAATATTTATAAAGTCTTTATGAAATCTCTGGATATTTTTTGGAAATATTTTTAATATTTTTGGAGTATTTGGTAATATTTGAGAAATTTGTAAAATCTTTAGAAAAACATTGAAATATTTGTAAAATCTTTGGAAATTTTTGCTAAATGTTCAAAATATTTTTTAAATATTTGGTAATATTTGTAAAATTTGTGAAATCTTTGGAAACCTTTGGAAATCTTTGCAAAATATTGTTCATATTTTTGAAACATTTGGTAATATTTGTGAAATTTGTGAAATATTTGAAAGATTATTTTAATCTTTGTGAAATCTTTCGAAATTTTTGCTAAATGCTTGAAATATTTAGTAATATTTGTAAAATTTGTGAAATATTTGGAAAATCTTTATGAAATTTCTGGAAACCTTTGCGAAATATTTTTGAAATATTTGGTAATATTCGTAAAATTTGCAAAATTTTTCCGAAATCTTTTTGCAATCTTTGAAATCTACTTGCAATCTTTACGAAAGTTTTTAATTTTTTGTGAAATCTTTGAAAACATTTGCAAAAATATGTTTTAAAAAATTGTGAAATATTTGGTAATATTTGTAAAATTTGTAAAATATCCATAAAGTCTTTATGAAATCTCTGGATATCTTTTGGAAATATTTTTAATATTTTTGGAGTATTTGGTAATATTTGAGAAATTTGTAAAATCTTTAGAAAAACATTGAAATATTTGGAAAATCTTTGGAAATTTTTGCTAAATGTTCAAAATATTTTTTAAATATTTGGTAATATTTGTAAAATTTGTGAAATCTTTGGAAATCTTTGCAAAATATTGTTCATATTTTTGAAACATTTGGTAATATTTGTGAAATTTGTGAAATATTTGAAAGATTATTTTAATCTTTGTGAAATCTTTCGAAATTTTTGCTAAATGCTTGAAATATTTAGTAATATTTGTAAAATTTGTGAAATATTTGGAAAATCTTTATGAAATTTCCGGAAACCTTTGCGAAATATTTTTGAAATATTTGGTAATATTCGTAAAATTTGCAAAATTTTTCCGAAATGCTTGGAACTCTGCGCGAAATATTTTTAATATTTTTGTGAAATGTGTAAAACCTTTCTAAAATATTGATAAATCTTTACGAACTAGTTTAAATTTTTTTCAAATATGAAAAATATTTGAGAATGCTTGTGAAATTTGTGAAATCTTTGAAAAATTATTTAAATCTTTCGGAGATCATTGAGAAACATTCAAATTTTGCAAAATCTTTTAGAAAGTATTAAAATCTTTAAGCAATCTTTGAAATCTACCTAAAATCTTAAAGATATTTTTGAAATCTTTAGAAAATCATTGAAATCTTTTAAATTTATCGGAAATTTTTACAAAACCTTCCAAATTTTTGCAAAATCTTGAGAAATTTATTAAAACCTTTGTGCAATGTTTAAAATCTACCTGAAATCTTTACAAAAGTTTTGAATTTTTTGTGAAACCATTGAAATCGCTGTGAAATCTTCGGAAACATTTGCTAAATATTTGAAATATTTTTGAAATATTTGGCAATATTTGTCAAATTTGTGAAATCTTTGCGAAATACTTTTAATATTTTTGGTAATATTTGTGAAATTTGTAAAATTTTTCGAAAATCGTTTAAATCTTTTTCAAAGCTTTGGACATTTTTGCAAAATATTTAAAATATTTTTTAATGTTTGTAAAATTTGGGAAATCTTTAATAAATTTTAATGAAATTTTCGGAAATCTTTGCGCAATATTTTTTATATTTATGAATTATTCAGTAAAATTTGTGAAATTTGTCAAACCTTTCGAAAATCATTGGAAACATTTCCTCAGTATTTGAAATATTTTTTCAATATTCGATAATATTAATTAAATCTTCTAAATCTATTTGAAGTCTTTACGAAACCTTCAAATTTGTTGCAAAATCTTTTGTAAAGTATTAAAGTCTTTGAGCAATCTTTGAAAACTAAATGAAATCTTAAAAACATTTTTGAAATTTTTGAAAAATTATTGAAATATTTTAAATTTATCGGAAAATTTTACAAAACCATCAAAATTTTTGCAAAATCTGTGTAAAAGTATTAAAATCTTTATGCTATCTTTGAAATCTAACAGACATCTTTACGAGGTTTTGAAAATTTTTTGAAACCACTGAAATCCTTGTGAAATATTTCTGAAATATTTAAAATATTTTTGAAATATTTGAAAAATTTGTGAAATATTTAGAAATCTTTGCCAAATATTTGTAATATTTTTGAAATATTTATGAAATTTGTAAACTCTTTAAAAATCATTATATCTTTGTAAAATCTTTGGAAATTTTTGCTGAATATTGGATAATATTTGTAAAATTTGTGAAATCTTCGAAAAATTATTGAGATCTTTTTAATCTATCTGAAATCTTCGCGAAACCTTTAATTTGTTTGCAAAATCTTTTGGAAAGTATTAAAAAACCTTAAAAATGTCAGCAAAATTTTTGGGAAAGTATTAACATCTTTGTGCAATCTTTGAACTTTACCTGAAATCTTAAAGAAAGTTTTTCAATCTTTATGTAATCATTGAAATATTTGTAAAATCTTTGGAAAAATGGATTTTATACCTGTATTTATTATTTATTATTATTTATAATTTATAATTTATTAATTAATGTTGATTGTTCATTATTTATTATTTATTATTAATACTACCTTATACTCATAATTAGATGTTGTCATAAATTGTTAAAGAAATTTATTATTGTTTTCAGAAACTTTCTCTTGGAATAGACAAATAGATTGAGAAAGTCGCTGTTTTTTCAAAAAGTTTTCACTTTTTCTACAATTTTCATTCAGAATAAGATAATAATTATTTATTTTTAACAAAAATATTTGGCATTCAAATTGTATTATTGTCATTAATATTCTTTCAGAATAAAGTTAGAAAACTGCAGTTTTTGCAGAAAATTTTCCACTTTTTGTCCAATAATGAATTAAAGTAAGTTAAATAATTAAATAAAGTGAAAAAATTAATTATTTAAACAATTAATTATTATTTTTAATGATATTATATTTGAAAATTGCCAGAAAGTTGCGGTTTTGTCTAAAATATTTAACTTTCAGTACACTTTTCACTTAGAGTTTGGTAATAATTATTCAAATTTAACAAACCTAATTGTTTAAACAAATTTTCTATTGTTAAAAACTATCTTCTCTTATGTTAATGCTAGATGGTTGCAGTTTTTTCTGATATTTCGAGCTTTTTGTCAAACTTTTACTTATAGTGACTCAATAATTATTAACTTTATTATTATTAACGTTAATAATTATTAATTGTAATAAATGCAAGTTGGGAACAAATAATAAATATTTTTTTTATTAATTTAAACAGAAAGGCTTTCATAAACTATACCAAGAAAAATTCACGTTTAATATGATCCAAATAGAAATTTAAAAAAAAAATGTCAAATGTTTGTTTTATTTCAGAAAGATATATTCACAACAAAGAAAGACATTGTTTAAAATATTATTATAATTATTATTTGTTCATAACTAAAACGGCAAAACAAAGTTAAAGATTCTAGAATAAATTGCAACTTTCTAGCTTTTATCTAAGAAAAGATGGTTATAAATAATAATAAATCGCTTAAGCAATATTTTTCGTTAACTTGCATTAATTTTTATCGTAATAAGTGAAAATTGGAGAAAAAGTTAAAGATTTCCGCAACAAAAAAATACGACCATCGGGTATTATAATAAAAAAATATAGCTATAAAAAATAATATATTTTTTAAACAATGATTTTTGCTTAACTAAATTAAATATTAATTTACTTCCAGTGAAAACTGGACAAGAAGTAAAAAATTTAAGAAAAAACCACAATTTCGAGCATTCTTTAAAGGGAATGTTATTCAAAATAATAATAATTCGTTCAAACAATTATGTTTGTTAACTTGCATTAACTATCAACTAACTCTAATTGAAAATTTGACAAAAAGTGGAATATATTTTTTTAAACCCTCGACTTTCTCTCTATATTTTGAAATAAAATTCCTGAGGATAATAATAAATGTTAAAACCAAAAAGTCGAATTTTCCAAAAAAAAATAATTTTCACTCAAGAAAGAAATAAAAGATTGTCTAAATAATTGTTGAACTTTCAAGCAAATTAGCCAAAAGACGAATTTTGTCCACAAAAATTAAATTTTCAAACAAAAAACATGACTTTTCAGCAACAAATTAGTTTTTCACGAAACTGATGAATTTTTACCCAACACAAATGAAATTTCAAATCAATAAAAAGAATTTTCCCCAAAAAAAGAAACATTTTCAAATAAAAAGAATGAATCTTAAAATACGTAAAATTTAACCAAGTAATTGAATTTTCAATAAAAAAATATTAATTTTAACAAAAAAGTTAAACTTTTAAACAAAGAGATGAATTTTCAACTAAAAATATAAATTTTCGAATAAAAAATGATTTCTTAACAAAGTGATTAAGCCCAATCTTTCCAACAAAATAGTTGAATACTCAAAGCTAGAAGAAGAATTTTAAACAAAAAATTTGCATTTTTATCAAATAAAAATGAAATTTCTCTTGAAGCAGATGCATTTTTACTGATATTTTTTTTAAATAGTTAAATCTTCATCTAGAAAAGATTTCAATTCTCTTTTCAAGGTCAAAAGATAAATTTGTTTAAAAAAAGAAGTTTCTATGAAAAAAATTTAATTTTCAATCCAAAAAGAGGAATTTTTAAAATGTAAAATCTTTGGAAAAATGGATTCTCTTAACACCGATGAATTTTTAATAAAAAACATCTTTTTTTTAAAGATAAACTTTCGTCCAGAAAAGATTACAGTTTATATTTTTACACAAAAACATAAATTTTAAACCAGAAAAATGGAATAGGTTAATTTTCAATTCAAAAGTAATTTTTTAACCAAGAAAAAAGGAAATTTCAATAAAACAGTTCAATTTCCAAAGAAAGAAAAGAATTTTTTAATAAAATTTTGAATCGTCAATAAAAAAATGCATTTTTGAAAAAGATGCTCAGCTGTAAAACCTACTTTTTCAATTTTCAAGCAGAAAGATAAAATTTTAAACCAAGAGATTAATTTTCTATAAACAATTTTTTTTCACAAAATTCAAGAATTCACAACCTAAAAGTTGAATTTTCAACTAAAAGTTGAATTTTCAACTAAAAAAATGAATTTTTAAATAACAAGATTAATTTACTACCACACAAGACGAGTTTCCAATAAAATTCAAGAATTCTCAAGCAAAAAGTTAAATTTTTAATAAAAAAAGAAAATAATAATTTTAATTTTTACGAAAGTAGTTCAAATTTTAAACATAGTTGTTACATTTTTAAACAAAAAGATGAATTTTTAAACAAAAAGATTAATTTACTACCAAATAAGATGAATTTTAATAAAATTCAAAAGTTATCAACCAAAAAGTTGAAGTTTTAACTAAAAAGATGATCTTCTAAACAAAAAGATTAATTTACCACACAAAAATAACAACAAAATTTTCAATAAATTGAAGAAATATCAACTAAAAAGTTACTTTTTTTAAGAAAATAAGAAAATAATAATTTTAATTCTCAATCAAATTCAAGAATTCTCAAACATAAAGTTTAATTTTTATGAAAGAAAGAAAAAACTTTATTTTTTATTATTAAGAAAGTAGTTTAAATTTAAAACCTAGTTGTTAAATTTTTAACAAAAAAAAATGAATTTTCAACTAAAAAAGATGAAATCTTAAACAAAAAGATTAATTTAATTAAAAAAAGTACGAGTTTTAATAAGTCATTAACCAAAAAGTTTGTTTTTTAAAAAAGAAAGAAAAATTTATTTTTTATTTTTAACAAAGTAGTTCAACTTTAAAACCTAGTTGTTATGTTTTTACCAAAAGATTAATTTTTATACAAAAAGATTAATTTACTAACAAATAAGACAAATTTTAATCAAACTGAAAAGTTCGCAACCAAAAATTTAAATTTTCAACTAAAAAGATGAATTTTTTAACAAAGAGATTAATTTACCACACAAAAATAAAAACTAATTGTCAATAAATTCAAGAATCTTCAACCAAAAAGTTTAATTTTTAAGAAAAGAAGAAAATAATCATTTTTAATTTTTAAGAAAGTAGTTCAACTTTAAAACCTAGTTGTTAAATATTTACCAAAAGATGATTTTTTAAACAAAGAGATTAATTTTCTGTCGAAAAAAAAAGAATTTTTAACAAAATTTAAGAATTCTCAGACTAAAACTTGAATTATCAAGTGTAAAATGACTTTTTATACAAAAATATATTTATTTGCTACGACAAAATACGAATTTCCAATAAAATTGAAGAATTCTAAAGCAAAAAGGTGAATTTTTAAGAAAGAAAGGAAATAATCATTTTAATTTTTAAGCCAGTAGTCTAACTTTGGAACCTAGTTGTTAATTTTGTACCAAAAGATGAATTTTTAAACAAAAAGATTAATTTAATACCAAAAAATAAGAATTTTCAATAAAATTTAAGCATTCTCAACCAAAAAGTTGAATTTTTAAATTAAAAAGGTGAATTTTCAAACAAAAAGATTACTTCACTACCAAAAATAAGAATTCTCAATAAGTTGATGAATCCTCAATCAAAAATTGAATGTATAAGAAGACAAGGAAATAAAAAATTTAATTTTTAAGAAAGTCGTTCAACTTTAAAACCTAATTTTTATATTTTTAAACAAGATGAATTTCCAATAAAATTCAAGAATTCTTAACCAAAAATTTGAATTTTATAACAAAAAAAGAAATTTTTTTTCAAGTTTAAGAAAGTAGTTCAACTTTAGTACCCAGTTGTGAAATTTTTAACAAAAAAAATGAATTTTTAAACTACAAGATTAACTTACTTCCAAAAAAGACGAATTTACAATAAAATTCAAGAATTCTCAACGAAAAATTTGAATTTTATAAGAAAGAAAGAAAAATTTTAAACAAAAAAATTTAAGAAGTAGTTCAACTTTAATACTCAGTTATTAAATTTATAACCAAAAAGATGAATTTTTAATGAACAATATTAAATTTCTTTTAAAAAAGCCTAATTTTTTAACAAAATTCAAGAATTTTGAATCAGAAAGTTGAATTTCCAACTAAAAAAGGTGAATTTGAAAAAAAAAGATTAATTTACTACCAAAAAATAGGAATTTTTAATCAATTGAAGAATCCTCAACCAAAAATGTAATTTTTAAGACAGCAAGGAATTAAAAAATTTAATTTTTATGAAAGTCGTTCAACTTTAAAACCTATTTTTTATATTTTTAAACAAAAAGATGAATGTTTAAACTACAAGATTAATTGACTACCAAAAAAGACGAATTTCCAATAAAATTCAAGAATTCTCAACCAAAAATTTGAATTTTATAAGAAAGAAAGACAAATTTAAAACAAAAAAATTTAAGAAAGTAGTTCAACTTTAATACTCAGTTGTTAAATTTATAACCAAAAAGATGTATTTTTAATGCAAAATATTAATTTTCTTTCAAAAAAGCTTAATTTTTTAACAAAATTTAAGAATTTTAAATCAGAAAGTTGAATTTTCAATTAAAAAAGGTGAATTTAAAAAAAAGATTAATTAACTGCAAAAAATAGGAATTTTTAATCAATTGAAGAATCCTCAACCAAAAATTTAATTTTTAAGAAAGCAAGGAATCAAAAAATTTAATTTTTATGAAAGTCGTTCAACTTTAAAACCTATTTTTTATATTTTTAAACAAAAAGATGAATGTTTAAACTACAAGATTAATTCACTACCAAAAAAGACGAATTTCCAATAAAATTCATGAATTCTCAACCAAAAATTTGAATTTTATAAGAAAGAAAGACAAATTTAAAACAAAAAAATTTAAGAAAGTAGTTCAACTTTAATACTCAGTTGTTAAATTTATAACCAAAAAGATAAATTTCTAATCAAAAAGATTAATTTTCTACCAAAAACATTCGCATCTGGAAACGTGCTAAAAGCGTTTATTCCATATTATGTGTGTGAGAAAAAAAATTCTTCTAAATATAAAAAGTATACGTGTAACGTTACTTTGACTTTGTTTTTCTGAGACCCACCCTCCAAACAAAAAAAATTGTTAAATTTTTCAAAGTCGCCTACTTTTTCCTCTGCATAGTACGCCCTTGCTTATTCCGATGACGTCACGCGGCAACGTTAAACTGCATACCAATGGCTGCCAGTCCTCACTGCGCTTGCTTACAACAACCTGTTCACACTGACGTACCTTGGAATCACAAACCCAATCAAAACGACTCGCCCCGCTTTCCTCTCTTTCACAGTGTGTGACTCAGTGCGACTGTGTGCAACTGTGGAACTCACTAGTGTGTTGGTGTGGGTATTATCGTACTCGTATACACCACGAATCGCAGAACGCTGCACTAAACTACTTCAGTGCGCTCAGTATTGTTCAGTACTCTTACGGACCAGTCCGTAACTCGGATGTGTCTTTTCTTCCGATCTCGGTTCAGACGATAAGACTCAATTTATGACTCCGGGACTAAAAATTTTTTAATTTAAATTCAGTTTCTTGCACCAAGTCTAAATTGTACGCGAGTGAGCCACATCATTATATCGCTACCATGGTGAGCCGCTCGTTATCGTGCCCGTGAATTGTGCCACATACTTTCCACTCGAAGCCGGTCTTCGACGAGGACGAAATTTTTCCTGAGAGCTGGGATTGTTCCTATGAAATTCGTCGTGTCGAAAGTGCCCAGTGAATAACCCGTTGTACTATTTTAAACCTACCCGAGAGGAACACGCGTGATTTTTATTTAACGCGTTCATTTTTTTTTCTTAGTAACAAAAGCCATCATCCTGGACGTGTGAAACGTGTGTAACCTAGTCGCGCAAATAACCTAAAACAGAGTGATTTTTCGGAGCTGGAAGACAAGAATTTCTGAGTTGTGAGTGCGGAGATTAGAAAATTGCTGCTTGTCTCTTTGAAAAGGTAAGTTTTTGACACGAGGGTTTGGGAACATGTGGCGCTACATACGGTAATTAGAGTCACTTGGGTATTGGAAAAAAATATATTGGAAACAAGCGGGATCCACCCTAGAAATTTCGCATTTTTACGTGCCTTCATTCTTGGTATTTTTTTAAACTTTTATTATTGTTTATCATTGTAATCATGCCTCTAGAAAGCAAAAAATAGTTTTAATTCCTTTCATTGATTATTTTGTCGTACAAGTGTAATAGGGATTTGTTTTTATCAAAAAATTGATATATCTTTTAACAGTTCGTAATGCCTACGTTTGAGGTTATGTACTGAGGATGGTTGTAGAGCGTTGAACGTTTGAAGGTCGTGGACATTTCCTGTTGAAAGGTCTGAGGTAAAGTGGCTCAGATCTGTTTTCTAATTCAGTTACGAACATAAAAATTATTGAACTATTTTTTAGACCAAATTTTAATTTTTAAAGTCATTTTTTCCGCGTTTAATGTAAGGGTCGTCCATAAATGTCAGCAGTTTTAGGGGAAGGAGGTCACGCTAAAAACTACGTTTTGTTACAGTGGGAGGGGGCAGTGGAAGTAACGTTAGGAACTTGATAACATTTAGTTCGTTTCCTGTTGATAATTTTTAAAGAATTTCTCTTTTAAGAAACGTACCCTTTTTCTATTTGATTAAATTTTTTTTATTATTTTGTTAAATAAGCCACTGTTTTATTTAAATAAAAAATAGTTTCAGGCCAAAAATTCAGCTGGTTGGTTCAGAATTGAACTGCTTAGTTCAAAATTAATTGTTTTTTTGACAATTCATCTTCTAGGTTGATAATTTAACAACATATTTTGGGTTGAACTCTTGTTAAAAATTAAAAAATTTATATATTCTGTTGCAATTGTAACTATTGGTTAAAAATTAATTTTCTTAACTAATAATGTGAGCCATTCTATTTTTTGTTAAATATTGATATTTTCTAGTTGAAAATTCGTCTTCTTTTTTATCAAAAATTAATTTTCCAAAGTTATACTTTTTTATTAAAAATACAACTGTTTAACTCTACAATATTCCTAGACAATTAAATTATTCGGTTGAAAATTATTATTTTTTAATCATATTTTTAATGGTAATTTAACAATTTTATACAAAATTAATCTGTTTTGTTAAAAACTCATGTTTTTTTTTTTTTGTAAAAAAAAATCATCTTCTTGCTGCAAAAGTCAATTTTTTTTAAATTAAAAATTGATTTGTTTATATCTAAATTAATATAATTATATCCAGTCTTTTTGAAGATAAATCGTCCTTTTTTGACATTAAAGAATTTTATTAAACGTTAATGTATTTTTTTTTTGTAAATTTGTGTTTTTTGGTACAAATTTAATCTTTCGGTTTTAAAAATATCATCTTTTGGGTTGAAATCTTTTGTTGAAAATTCTCATTGTTTTTAGGATTCATAATTTTAGTTGATAATGTAACTATTTTTTGGAATCAATTTTTTTCACTTACAATTTAAGTATACCATTTTTGATGAAAATTAAAATTTTTTATTGTAATTTAATCTTTTCTAGTTAAAAATTAATGTATATTGTGAAAAATTCATCTTTTTTTTTCTTCGAAAATAATTCCTTTTGCTTGAAAATTCATCTCTTTGTTGCGAATTAAACTATTGGTTTAAAATCAATTTTTTATCTAACAGTGTAATTATTTCATTTTTCGTTAAAAATTTATATTTTTTATGGAAAATCGATCTTTTCTAATTGAACATTCATGTATTTCGTACAAAAATTCATATATTTTTTATAAAAAGTTAATCTTGGTTGAAATTGTATTCTTTTTTTTTATTAAAAATACAACTGTTTTGGTCTCAATTATTCTGATTAGTTGTGGATTCAAGAATTTGGTTGAAAATAATTTTTTTTTAAATTATATTTTTATGAATAATTAATCTTCTTGTGAAAAATTAACTTTTTCAATAAAAAATAATATTTATGAGTTAAAAATTCAACCGTTTTGTAAATAAATCATTCTTTTGGCTTTAACGTCAAACAATTTTATTAAAAATTAACCTATTTTGTTGCTAAAAATTAGTATTTTTTCGAAAATTAATTTTTTTTGGTTGAAAATTCATCTGTTTTGTTGTAAATGTAAATATTAGGTGTAAAACCATTTTTTAAACTAACGCTGTAACCATTCCAATTTTCGTTGAAAATTTATATTTTGTATGGAACATTTTTTTTCTTGTTGACAATTCATGTATTTCGTTCAAAATTCGTATTTTTTCTACCAAAAATTAATCTTGGTTGAAAATTTATCCTTTTTTTTTTTAATGAAATTTTATCCTTTTTGTTGATAATTAACTTTTTAAAATTAAAAAACCATATTTTTGGATTAAAAATTCAACCTTTTTGTAAATAATTCACCCTTTTAGCTATAAAAATAAACAATTTTATTAAAAAGAAAATGTATTTTTTTGAAAACTGTTGTTTTTAATTTTCATAATTTTAATTAAAAATACTTATCTTTTGTTGAATATGTAATTATTTTGTTGGGAAAAAAAATTAATTGTAAGTTGATCTTTTCTACTTGAAAATTAATGTAATATTTTGTAAAAAAATTCGTCTTTTTTATTCGACCATTAATCTTTTTGGTTAAAAATTCATGCTTTTTATTATTTGGTTGAAAGTTCGTATTTTTTTGTTCGAAAACTATTCTTCTTAGTTGACAATTCGACCTTTTAGCTTTAAAATTCAAGAATTTTGTTGAAAAATGAAATATTTTTTTATCTGCACATTTAACTCATCTGTTTTTTTTTTTTTAAATATTTCCCTAATCAGTTCAAAATGGGATTATTTTGTATAAAATTCATGTACTTAGTTTACAATTCGCCTTTTTGGGTAGAAATTTATTGTTAATTGTTGAAAATTCCTCTTTTTGGTTTAAGATTCAATTATTTGGTTAAAAATTCGTAGTTGTTAGTTCATTTAAACTGGTTAAACTTTTTTTGTTGACAACAATTAATTTTTTAAACCTTTTTTAAGTTGAAAATTCAGCTGGCTTTTACATAATTAGCTTTTTTTCACTTAAAAATAAACAAATGTTTGGTTAAAGATGAATCTGGTGTAGGTTTAATTTTAATTTTTTTTTTGTTAAAAATTAAAGCATTTGATTGTAAATTCCATTGCTAGTGCGAATTAATTATAAATAAAAATATAAATTAATAAATATATTTTAAATACTTATCTCAAGCAATTAATAATACGAATCATTTAGCCGTTAAAAAATAAAATATAAATATTAAAAACCGTATTACTAAATAAGATTTTAAGTTTCAGGAAAAACGTTTAATTATTTTGAAATTGTATTTTTTGAACAGTTTTTGTTAATTAATTTCTTGTTAGTGTCGCGTTTCACTAATTAAAAAAAAATTTACGATTTCATCAATAGAAAAATTTACAAAATTGGAAACAAAGTTTTGTAGAAAAAGTTTTCCCCGAAGAAATTAGCTATCATTTATTAAATTAATTTTTTTTCTTCAAAAATTGGCAAGAAGCAACAGTAAGAAAAACTTAAATTCCAAAGAAAATGGTTAAAACAAATGATTTTTCTGCGTTTTAACATTTCAGCATCCAGAATAATATAAATGTTTTTCCTAAATGCTTCTGATATGTATTTAAAATTTATTTATCAATTCTCTTTTTTATTTTAAATTTATTCGCACTAGTAATGTAATTTTTTTTAGGTTTTTTTATCATACTTTCTTATTTGTACACCTAAACGTAAACATGAACTGATCCTCAACTAAATTTAGTCGAAGTCTCAAATTTAAATTGTTTAAAATAGTACAATTCTAAGCTAAATTCCTTTTTAGAATAATTGTTGTGGAATAGAAAAGGTTAACATTGAAATAATTTGATGGTAACAAACTTCAAAATTATTTGTTTCTGATGTAAATTAATTGTGTTTTAAAATATTAGAGAATATTTTCAGTAAAGTATATTTTTAGCTCAATTTCATTGTTTACAAAATTTCCAAAACGCAAAAAATTAACGAAGAAGGTAAGACAACAATTATTATTTAAAATTATAATATGAAATCGGAACAATTTTATAATCAATTTATAATTTTACTTTCAAAAATTAAATGCTAATTTTTCAGATTTTTCCAAAAAAGTTAAAGATCTTCATTATTAATCAAAAAAAAAATGTCAAACAAAATTGGCCACTATTAAAAAAAAATATTGACAGAATTATTGGCATCCGGTCTAAACAGTTTTTTAATGTAAAAAGGAACCTTGACCCCAAATTGTATATTTCTGTAACAATCAGAGCAAAATTTTTAATATCTTGTAATTTAAAATGTGAAAATAAAGTTAAAATTTTATAATAATTTTCGTTTTAATGGAATAAATATATTTATAATGTTTTCATGAAAATGCAGTCTCCTGACATTAATATTGCGCAATATCGGCCAATGGCTATTTCCTGAATAATTAGATTATCTGAAAGCGTTCATGCCTTCAGTAACAATTTGGGTCAAAAGGTCATAATAGTAGGTACCTGAACCGGAAAATCAGAATTAACCCGCAAATTGCATTGTGGTTTATATAATGGGAAAGCGTTATAATTAAATTGTATTGTAACTTATTGTCATTTCTCTACTATATGGTGTATAATGTTTAAAAAAAAATCGGAAAATTTGACTTGGAACAGGGAAATTTTCACATGTAACGGGAATTTTGGAAAAAAAAGTTTAATTCTAATTTATAAGGCGGGATTTGAAAATAATTTTATATAATTTTGAAAAATTGGTACAGGAAATTGCAGCAGTAAAGAATTACAAATTAGAATTTAGGATAGGAAATTTTCTTAAAGAACTATTGCTTGACTTGGAATAGAAAATTGTTGACATGGAACGGGAATTTTGGAAAATAATTTTAATTCTGATTTCTAAGAAGGGAATTTTAGAAAACATCCCTGTTCAAATTGAGATTTCAGAATGATAATTCATTTCCAAAATTCCCGGTTTCAGATCAGAAATCTTTTAAAATATTTAGAAATCACTTGAAGTTTTTGAAACTTATTCAAACCCCTTGAATTTTTTTAAATTTCAGATTTCAAATGATATAAAAAATGTCAAAGATTTAAAGGACTCTTAACGGGTTTTTTTAAAGATAATTTTATTGAATAAATTGATTTTAAATTATATTCAAGGAATTTCAAATTATTTATACTTTTTGAAATTAATTTTTGCGTTTTCCAAACTTTTTAAGGAATTTTAAAGAATTTTTAGGGTGGTCGCTGGACCGGAAATTTGTTGAGACCAGGAAAAATTGGGAAATGGCAGTGAATTTATTTTTTGATCTAGAATGTTACGAATTTTTAAAGAAAAATATGTATGATTTAACCATTTTAAAATAATTAGTTGAATTTTTATCTTGTTTAATTAGGATATTATTCAGTTTATAATGCTTAATTCGAAAATTTTTTACTGGACAAAATTTCCCATTTTTTATTTTTAGGCGTACATTTGCAATTTAAATAATTTCTAGAAGAATTTAAAAATGGAAGATTTAAAAAAATGAAAATCAAAAGCCTTTGAAATTGAAAATTTTTGATCACAATTATTTTTATTTGATCAACTGTAACTATAAATGAATGAATTATTTCAAAATTGAATTGTAATTGAAGTATCAAAAAGTGAAAAATAATTGATTTGTTAAGATGAATGAATTTGAAACACAATTGTTTGAAATAGAAATCCTTGAATAATTAAAATTTCAAGGGGTTTTTAAACTTTAAACGTTAGGATTTTAATTGTTCTTTTTGAAAAATGTTAATTTCTAAGTGAAATTTTTTAATTTGAATGCATAATTAACAATTGAAAGCTTATTATTTTTATCACAATTTGAATAAATTTTTAGAGATATTTGGAGGTTTTGAAAAGATTTAACATTAATTTAAAATTTGAAAGTATTTCAAATAATTTAAATGAAATGTGCGTTCCAAAAAAATCCGACTATTTGTACCGGAATTATGGTGCAAATATCGATGACTTATTTTTGAACAAAATGTAGATTTTTACTGCCTTTAAACAAAAATTTACAAGCTTTCTAATCATTGTGAAATGCTTCAAAACAATGCATACATTTTCTTAAGATTGCCAGGAAAATTGAAAATGATTTTTATTTTGAAAAGTTAGTTGAAATTTGATTCATTTTAAAAGATATTCAGAGGTTATGACAAGCTTTTAATAATAATTCTAAATTAAAAAAAAATTGTAGCATGTATATTTTTTAAGTTTGAAATAAAATTTTAAGTTTTTTTAAGGATATCTAAGCTATTTAAAATAAAAATAATTCGAATTTTAATGTGAAAATTCTTCAGTTTAAACCAAAATAATCATTCAAGTTTTAATGATTTTAGCTTAAAATTAATCAAAATACTGTAATTTTTAAATTTATTGATTGATTCTTCAATTTAGAGCATTGAAAACGATAACATGGATTTATATTTTTGGAACTGAATTTGAACCTTTTGAAATCTAAAATTTATAAAAGTTCTAAGTTCTTGAGATTAAATGTATTTAATTTGAAATTCTGAAATTGAAAAGTGTTACTACTTTCTATTTTATAGGTGTAAATTATTAAACATATGAAGACAAAATTTTTTGTTTAAAAAAATTTTCACTGAATTTTAAATATTTTAAATTTAAGAGTTCCACCTTGAGTGTTTTAATTTTTAGTTAATTTTTCATTAATTTAAATGGAAAAAATTGAGCAGCTTTAAGAGTTCGAATTTTGTAATTTAATCGACCGTGAAAAGTGTTTGCGAACCGAGAAAAAGCTGGAATTTTGTTCTTCGATTAAAACAGCTGCCCTGCTTTAGGATTTTCAAAGATTTTAAAGTGTTTCAAAGAATTTTGTACGATTTTCAAAGATTTTAAGGAATTTCAAAAAAATGTGTAGGATTTTAAGGGATATATAGAGAACTTTGGAAAAGAAATGAACTTTTATTGAATTTCAAGGAATTCATAGCGATGCCAAAAATTGTAAAGAAGTTTTAAGGATTTCTAGGGATTCGATCGGTTTTTTTTTTTATAGAACTTTATTGAATAAGTTCATTTCAAATTATATTTGAGGGTTTTCAAATAATTTATACTTTTTTGAGTGTTTTCCTACATTTTCCAACGATTTTAATTTATATTAAGGAATTTTAATTAATTTAAAAAAAATTCAAAGAATTTTGTAGGATTTTAAAAGATTTTAAGGAATTTCCAAAAAAGTTGTAGAATTTCCAAATATTTTAAGTCATTTATAGAGAA
Source organism: Belonocnema kinseyi (assembly GCF_010883055.1). NCBI lineage: Eukaryota > Metazoa > Arthropoda > Insecta > Hymenoptera > Cynipidae > Belonocnema > Belonocnema kinseyi. The sequence goes on along the minus strand of NC_046665.1, from coordinate 122,108,498 downwards.
ATTTGGAAAATAAATGAACTTGCATTGAATTTTAAGGGAGTCATAGAGATTCGAAAAACTTCAAGGGATTTTAAGGATTTCTAGGGATTGAAACGGTTTACTTTTTAAAAAGAAATTTATTGAATAAGTTCAATTCAAATTATATTTGAGGTCTTTAAAATAATTTATACTTTTTTGAGTGATTTTCTAGATTTTCTAAAGATTTAAATTTATTTGAAGGAATTTCAAAGAATTTATTGGAATTTCCGAAGATTTCTAGTAATTTTAAAGAATTTTGTAGGGTTTTTAAAGATCTAAAATAATTTTAAAGAGTTTCCAAGAATTTTATAGGATTTTCAAAGATTTTTATGAGATTCAAACAAATGTCTAGGATTTCCAAAAGCGATTCTAAAAATTTTAAGGTTATTTTCAGGGTTTCTAGGGATTCGAACGGGGGGTTTTTTTTTTTTAAAAGAACTTTATTGAATAAGTTCAATTCAAATTATTTTTGAGGGCTTTAAAATAATTAATACTTTTTTGAGTGAATTTCTAGATTTTCTAAAGATTTAAAATTATTTGAAGGAATTTATTGGAATTTCCTAAGATTTCTAGTAATTTTAAAGAATTTTATAGGATTTTTAAAGATTTTTATGAATTTCAAACAAATTTCTAGGATTTCGAAAGCGATTACAAAAATTTTAAG
>NC_046665.1:122100015-122107716 GCF_010883055.1 Belonocnema kinseyi | reverse complement strand
ATTGGAATTTCCGAAGATTTCTAGTAATTTTAAAGAATTTTGTAGGATTTTCAAAGATTTTTATGAATTTCAAACAAATGTCTAGGATTTCCAAAGCGATTCCAAAAATTTGAAGGAAATTTTCAGGGCTTCTAGGGATTCGAACGGGTTTTCTTTTTAAAGAACTTTATGGAATAAGTTCAATTCAAATTATATTTAAGGTCTTTAAAATAATTTATACTTTTTTGAGTGATTTTCTAGATTTTCTAAAGATTTAAATTTATTTGAAAAAATTTCAAGTAATTTAAAAAAGTTTCAAAGAATTTTGAAGGGTTTTAAAAGATTTGGAGCAATTTAATAAAAAAGGTAGGTTTTCCAAAGATTTCAAGGGATTTATAGAGAAGTTTGTAAAATAAATTAACTTTCATTGAATTTTTAGGGATTCATAGCGATTCCAAAAATTTAAAGGGATTTTAAGGATATTCCATGGACCTTCACCAGATTAAAGGATTTTATTAAATCTCAAAAGATTTCAAGGGATTTCTAGCGATTTTTAAACGGGGGGTTTTTTAAGGACTTTAGTGAATAAGTTTAATTCAAATTATATTCAAGGGATTTCAAGTGATTTTTTTTACAATAAAGGATTTCTAAGTATTTGAAAAATGCAATAAGAGAAGATTAAACGAGATTAAGATTTATGGGGTCTCTGAATATTTAAAAAAAAATTAGGATTTTACAAATTTCAATTGATTTTAATGGATGTAAAAATATTTATATAGGTATCAAGGGCATTCGAGAGATTCCAAATGGCTTTTATGTTGACTTGAATTAAATCTTAAGAGATTTTAAAGCCATCAAGGAAATTCACAGAATTTTTTCTGTGTAATTTATTTGTCCAGAATGTATAATTACCTCCCTCGACGGCATTAATTTTTCTATGAGTTATTCAAAATTTCAAAGTAGATTAAAACTTTTGAGAATAAATGTGCGCTGGTTCCAAGTTTTGAGCTTAGTGGAAGGATTCAGTTTTATTTATGAGCCAGCGCACCGGAATTGCTTAAAATTTTAGTAGAACGGCAACTGCAATTAACCAATGAAACGAGGCGTTTGGACATTTAATTGCAAATTAAATGTTGAGTAAAGTGAGTGCACACTGCTATTATCGTGCGAGAAAATCGGTCATAACCTGCAATCGCGTGACTGTAAAGAGACAGGAATGATTATTCGTTAGGGTCACTGATGGTGAGTCTTTTATTGAAAATAGGATGTCATGTTCCGTGAGTTTTGGGGCAAATTGAAAGTGATAAATTCCCATTCAGAAAGATTATACCATTATTTTAGGCTTCACACTTTTACCGACATTCTCCCTTTTTTTTTCAATTTTCTATTTTTTAATTGCCTAAACGCGAACTGAATGAATAGAACGTGATAGGAAAATCCAAATTTTTTTTTTATTGAAACCTAATGATATATTAAAAACATAAAGAAACAATCATTTTCTTAATTTTGTGAAAAAATTGATTCACTTATTCTGACTTGGAACAGGAAATTTTAGAAAATTAGTAAAAAATTTTAGTAAAAAATATTCCACTTGGAACAGGGAATTTTTCACATGGAATGGGATTTTTTTTCAAAAGAATTTTAATTCGAATTTAGATGTAAATGATAGGAAAAAAATCCCTGTTTCAAGTCAGAATTCGTCGCAATTTTAAACTTCCCTATTTCAAATTAAAAGTAAAAATAAACTACTTTAAGTAGTTTTTAGAGCTGGTAAAATAAATCTGTACTTAGAAAATCGGCCTAGCTTGTTTACTAAAATCCGTTTTCTTTATGGTTAAGAATTTCGGATAAATATTCACCTATATGGTTGGAAATTGATATTTTTATTTAGAAATTAAGCTATTGATTTGAAAATGTATGCTCTTTTATTAAAATTTACGTATTTCAGTCGAAGATTCATGATTTTAGTTAAAAATTCAGCAATTTAGTTGAAAATTAATTTCTCCAACTAAAAATTTAACTCTTACATTTTTTGTTCAAAATTGATATTTTCTAATTTAAAAATCAATAATTAGGCGTAAAATTAGTCTTTTTTAATTGAAAATTTAACCATTTTGTTGAAAATGCACCTATTTTGTTTTAAAAAAATCGATTTTTATTTAGAAAATGATCTTTTCCTTTGAAAAATGTATCTTTTTGTTTAAAAATTCTTATTCTCGGTTAAAAATTCAAGTATTCCAGTTAAATATTTATAACTTTTGTTGAAAATTCATCTTTTATGTTGGAAATAAAAATATTTAAACTTTTTTGTTAAAAATTATTATTATTTTTTTTTGCTTGAAGATTCATCGTTTTAATTGAAAGTTAATTTCTTTGGTTGAAATATGAGTTGATTAATTAAAAACTTGTTTTTTCTTTGGATGCTTTTTGGTTGAAATTTTTTTTCTTTCTAACTGAAAATCTAAATATTATTGCAGTTGAATATTCCATACTTTTAGTTAAAAATTCATCACATTGTTTAACCATTCTTTTTTTGACTACAAATTTAATTTGAAAAAATATTCTTTTTAGGTGAAAATTCGCATTTTTTGGTATGAATTAATCATCTTGGTTGAAAATTTATCTTTTTGGCCAAAAATTACATTATTCTAGTTAAAAATTCATCATTTCAGTAAAAAATGCATCTTTCGGGTTTAAAATTCAACTGTTCCAGTTGAAGATTTACTACTTTAATTAAAAATTCATCACTTTATTTGAAAATGTAACTATTTTTATTAAAGTTAGTTTTTTTTGTGGAAAGTAATTTTTAAAACTGAATATTTAACTTATTCTAATTGAATATTCCATAGTTTCAGATGAAAATTTATCTTTTTGCTCGAACAATAATTTTTTTAAACCTAAATTTTTATTATTCAAGTTTTGCTTAACAATTTATCGTTTTTAGTACAAAAATAATTTCTTTTAAATTCAACTATGCCAGTTGAAAACTTATCTTTTTGGTGTAAAATCAACTATTCTAGATAAAGATTCATCATTTTATTTGAAAGCTCAGCATTTTAGTTCAAAATTTATCATTTGGCTTGAAAATTACTAAAAAAAATAATTTAAATTTTCCATTCAAATAATTATTTTTTAACAAATAATTATCATTTTAGCTAAAAATTTATTTTTTATGCTGTAAATAAAATTACTTGTTTAAAATTTAAACTCTTTTATTAAAAATTAAGTTTTTGGTTGGAAATTCTCCAATGAAATTGAAAATTCATTTATTTGGTTGAAAAATGATCTATTTGATTGAAAAATTGTTTTTCCTTTAGATGAAAACAAATGTTTTGCCGAAAATTTAACTATTTTCTTGAAAATTTGTTCCTATTCTGATTCAAAATTATTTTGATTTTTAAACTGAAAATATAACTGAATATTCCATAATTTTAGTTATTTTTTTACTAAAAATTTAATTATCAATTTCTGGTTGAAAAATTATCTGTTTTGGATGAAAATTCATCATTTTTGGTTGAACATTAATTTTTTCAGCTTAAACCTTTAGTTTTTGTTGACAATTTTTCTTTTTTTTAGTAAAAATGTATTATTTTTTGTTGAAAATTCAACTATTTCACTCGATTTTTTACTTTGAGAACTGAACTTTTTAGTCACTTCTTTAAAGGAAAATACATAAAGCCACTTTTATCTATCTCATTTTAGATTAATTCTGACAAAAAGAAAATTGAATTAATCTGTATAAAGTCTATATTTCAAAAAAGTTGCAATTTTAGATTCATAATTAAACTCTTTTATTGAATTCCATATCCAATTCAAATGTTTTTTCAGTCTACAATAATTTATTTTTATCCCATTCAGTTTTTAAATTTATAATTTTTTTAAAAACTTTGAAGATTGCTGGGAAAATTGCTATTTTTTATTTTAAAAAGAGTAAATTCAAGAGATTTTTAGAAGTTTTAAAAAGATTTAAAAATAATTGGAAATTTGAAAGGTTTTCAACAAATTTAAAACAAAATTGAGATTTTTTAAAGATTTGGAACAACAAATTGATCAGCTTTTTAATCATTCTGAAGGGTTTCAAAAGAAAAAATACAGTTTATTAAGATTTCTAGGAAATTTAAACAAATTAATTTGTTGAAATTTAAACTCTTTTTAAAAATTATTTTTTTTGTTGAAAACTCATCTTTTTGGCTTCAAATTCAATTATTCCCGTTGAAAATTCATCATTTTGTTAGAAAAGTCATCTCTGTGGCTGAAATTTTAACTGTTATTTTTTTTGTTTGAAATTTTGTCTTTTTAATTGAAAATTTAACTGTTTCGTTGAAAATTCACGTATTTTGTTTAAAAAATCGATTGTTTTTTTTTTGTAGAAAATGATCTTTTCTTTTGAAAATTTATCTTTTTGTTCAAAAATTCTTATTCTTGGTTGCAAATCGAAGTATTCCAGTTAAATCTTAATCAATTTAATTGAATTTAATTGAATTTAATTGAAAACTTGTTTTTTTTTAGATGAAAAAGAATTTTTTCCGAAAATTTAACTGTTTTGTTGCATTTTTTTTCTTTTTGGTTGAAAATGATTTTTTTTATTTAAACTGAAAATACAACTATTCTTCCAGTTGAGTATTACATAGGTTTAGTTAAAAATTCATCTCTTTTTGTTGAACATTCCTTTTTTGACTAAAAATTTAATTATTCAATTTTTGGTTGAAAAATGATCTTTTTTAGTTGAAAATTCGTCTTTTTTAGTAAAAATTAATTTTGTTGTTGAAAATTCAACTATTGTAGTTAAATATTTATAATTTTATTTGGAAATTAATTTATTTTGCAATTTTTTTTTCTCTGCTGTGTTAAATGATGTTTAGAATGAACGTCATAAATAAAAATAAATGCTTGCTTTTATCGAAAAATTGAGCGGGAAAGTTGAGAATATTGCCCGGGAAAAACCGGGAATTTGAAATTGTCTGTCGAAATGCGACCATGGAAATAAAAGTACTAAATTGAACTTTCAGTAGGAAAAATTGAGTAATTCCATATAATTTAATTGGTCAAAAGGATGAAATTACATTGATTGTGAAAGTTTGAAAATGAGATTGTAAGTTCGCCTTTTCTCTCCTCGTCCTTTGTCGCATCTTAGAATCTAGGACGACTGAGTTCCAAAGTTATGCGCGCATCAAAGGAGCAAGTGCTGCTGAAATTTATAGCCTGGGAACAGTGCAAGATAAAGCCATTGCAGGGTTGTGTAAACATCTTCTCAAGCTCATCGTATAATGGGAAAGCGAGAAATTTCAAATTCTAATTAACATTTTTAACTCAACATGTAACTCAATTATTTAAACTAAAATTAAATGAATTAATAATCACTTCCTTTCTTTCTTTTATTGTTTCCCTACTTTCATTCGTCTACTTTGTGTTAAGTAACTATTCTACATTTAAATGAAGTTATTAAATTAGTATTATTAATTTAGTATTTCGGTTTACTATCAGCGTCGGGGCTTGTCTGCAAATAGCTTTGTTCATAAATCGGAGGAAACGAAACGTAAACAGGGCTGTCTGGACCGTTTCCCATTTGAATTCATAATATTGCGCAATCTCCGCACGTGAGTACCCGCGTGCTGCGCCTTTCCGCTAGGCTGCTGGTGTTGCTGGGTGCACCTTATTAGGGCTGAAAGTTTGTACAATTGCAGATTTCACAGCTCAAAATGCTATAAAAACAAGAAAAATAGGGTGATTTATCACAGAAATAGAGAAATAATATTGGAATAGTTTATTTTAAATAAAATATTGAATTCAATATGAAACGTGCTTTCGAAAAATTTTCAAACGTAAGAGATGAATTTTAAATTGAAATAATAAATCTTTAACCAAAAAATGAATTTCCAACCAAGAAGATTAATTTTCTATTGAAAATGACAAATTTTCAAACAAACACTGGAGTTTTCATTGAAAAGATCATTCTCCAATCAAAAGTGGAATCTCAGTTAAAAATTCTCAGTTAAAAACATTAATTTTGAATCGAAAAAAAAAAACATAAAATAATTAATTTTTCAACCAAAAAAAAAGTAATTTTCATCAAAGTAGTTCAATATTCTCCCAATTAGACTTGAATTTTCAACCAAAAAAGATAAATTCTCAATGAAAAATGTAATAGTTAATATTGCAACCAATACAATTTTTTATTTTAAATAAAAAAACCATTTAAATCAAACACAGAAGGCTTTTTTTCGATAAAATGCATAAATTTTCAACTAAACATTTTAAAGTTTTTAATGAAAAATATTAATTTTAAACCAAAAATAGAATAGTTAAATTTTCAGCTAAAACAAATTAATTTTGAAAAAAACTATCTTTTTTAAGAAAACACTATAATTTTTAACCACAGAAATGTATCTTCAACTAAAAAAATCTTTTTTCGCCAACTACTTGGCAAAAAGAAGATTTTTTTAGCTGAAAATTCAACTATTCTATTTTTGGTTCTATATTAATATTTTTTTGTTGAAAATTAACAATATTTGTTATTTTTTAACGTATTTTATTGGTCAGGAATTTAGAAACATTCTAAAATTTCTATCACCTGAAATAACCGTCAAGCAAAAAAAATTTGAAAATTTTCAATTTCAATTTGGAATTGTTTTATTCCATTTGTAAAAAGTTCTGAGTTAAAAATATGATAAGATTCTGGTTTTTGAATATTAATAATAAGGGGAAATGAAAAATTGGAGAGGGAAATATTAGGAACTTTTTTAAATAGAGGTTTGCGGCAACTTTGATTTAATATTTTTATCAGCAATTCTATTTATATTTATTTTGTTCGAAGTTGCTTCCTCCTGATAACTATTTTTTTAGTTATAAATTTTATTATTTGGTTGAATTTTCAACTGTTTTTTGAAACTTTGTCTTTTTAATATAAAAATTCATCTATTTTAGTGGAAATTGCATCTCTCTTGTGTAAAACTTTAAATTTTTCGTTAAAAATTCAACAATTTTCTTAAAAAGTAATTCTTTTTGGGTTGAGAAATCAAGTATCTTTGTAGAGAATTTACTTCTTGTTCACAACTCATATTTTTATTTTGAAAAGTCAAACTAAAATTAAAAAAAAAAAAAATTCAACAATTTTTTTCGTTAAAAATTTGTTTTTCTTACTTAAAAATTCATATGTTTTACAATTAGTACAAATTTAATAATTCTTAAAGAAAAATGCAACAGCTTGCTTGAAAGTTAATGTTTGCTGGTGGATTCAGCTGTTTTGTTGACCTATTTTGTTGAAAATCGATCTTTTTTAATTGAAAATTTAACTTCCTGGGTAAAATTTGAATTACTTAACTCGTTGAATTTTAAAAAAAATAAAAGTATCTCTTTATTTGAAAATTTAAATATTTTGTTGAAAATTTAATTTTAGTACAGAAAATTCGTCTTTTGGTATAAAGATTCAACAATTTAGATGAACTTTTTTATCTTTCATGACTGAAGGATCTTTCTGTGTTGAAAACTCGTTCTTTTGTTTAAAAATAAATTGGTTTAATGAAATTAAATATTTTTTTATTGAAATGTCGAGAATTCATCTTTTCAGGTCGAAAATTCCATTCTTTTTTTGAATATTTTTTTAAAATAAATAAATTTGTATATATTGTTTTATTTCTATATTAAAAATATTAAAATATTAAAATAGTTTCATGTTCCGTATCTTATTGTTTCTAGCAACCGTTCATTGCGGTTGGTGGTGGG
>NC_046665.1:122077804-122099987 GCF_010883055.1 Belonocnema kinseyi | reverse complement strand
GGGGCTATGATCTGATACGTAATTTAAGTGCGGCCCCTAAAAAAGGAGAGGGAGATGTTCTGTTTGGCTTGGAATTTTAATACTATGATATACATGCACATTTATGTGTACAAACACACGCTCAGAACAGGTTAACTATCTGAAGGTATCGGGCGCATCAGCCTTCGTAAACGCTGACTCAAAGATATATTGCTAATGCTGTGATGGAAATCAAAGGAAATTTTATCCACTATCATAATCAGCTCTTAATCCCCATTAACCAATTCCCAGAACGTGGGATTATTACTTGGATTGTACAATTTGTATCAATGTGAATATAAACTTTACCCCCTCCCCCCCAGCAAGTGCTTTAAAATAAGGGAAATGGGGTAATTTTTTTTAACGATAATATGGGATTGAATTCGTTTAAATAAAATAAGTTGTCTTTTGAACCCGGAAACATGATTTTTTTTTAAATTTTCAATCAAGAAAGACACGAGGAAAAATAAATTTTCAATAAAGAAAAAAAAGTTTTTAACCAAACATTTAGAAACAAATAGTTGAACTTTTAACCTCATAGTTGAATTTTCAAATAAAGAAGAGTGGTTTTAAAACAAAGACGAAATAGTTAAACTTTCAGTTAAACAATTATTTTCAACAAAAACAAACTAATTTTTAACCAGTTGCATTAAACAAAAAAGAGGTATTTTTAACGAAGTAGATACTTGAATCCTTAACTTGATTAGATCATTTTTAGCCAGCAAGTTGAAGTTCTAGCCAAGAAAAATTTTTTCTTTAAAGAAACAAAAATTTGTTTGCCAGATTGTTGAATGTTCAAAGTCAAGAGACAAATTTTTACATAAAAAGGTTAATTTTGTACCAAATTGTTGAAAATTATAGCAAAATACAGTCATCACAGAGTGTCACCTTTTGTCACCTTTTTTCACCTATTTTCAATTTTGTCACCTATTTTCAATTTTGTCACCTATTTTCAATGTTGTCACCTTTTGTCACCTATTTGAGGAATTTATCACCTTTTCCTCCTATTTTGGGGTTTCTCATCTTTTGTCACCTTCTTTCAATTGAAAAAGTACAATTTTATTCGAAATTTCAACTTGCACACTTAATACAGTTTTTATTCCACTTTCCTAATCGACGATTCTTGAACCAAATGATCGAATTTTCAAACAAAAAAGATTAAACTTCAAACAGGAAGAGTTGCATTTTCAAACATAATCTTACATTTTTAATTTAAAAAGATGAATATTTTACAAGACAGTTTAATTTTGAAGCAAGGAAGACGAATTTTGAACCAAAAAATATGACTTTTTTAACAAGCGAGGATTTTTACACCAAAAGGATTGATTTTCTATCGAAAAATACAAGTGTTTAATAAATCAGTTGAAATTTTGATAAAAAAAAGATTACTTTTTAAGAAAATAGTTGAATTTAGAATAATTGTAAAATAAAAATAGAATTTTTTTTCAAATAAAAGTAATTAACTTTCAATCAAAAAGGATCAATTTTGAACCAAAGAAGATGACTTTTAAACAAAACAGTTAAATTTTCAACCAAATAGTAGAATTTATAACCAAGAGATTTTCAGCCAAAAGGTGATATTTTTTTCGTAAATAGTTGAATTTTCAATCCAAAAAGTATCAATATGCCACAAAAAAATATGACTTTTTAACAAAATAGTTGAATTCAGATTAATTCTGAAAAAGAAATATAATACTTTTTTTTACAAAAAGAACTAACCATCAATCGAAATAGATTTTTTGAACCAAGAAGTTAATTTTAAAGAAAAAAAGTGACTGTTCAAGAACCTATTTCAATTTTCCATCAAATAAATAAACTTTCAAACAATTTGTAGAATTTTGAACTAAACACCAAAAATATAATAGATAACTTTTCAATAAAAATGATTAACTTTCAAATATAAAAGGTGAATTTTCAACAACTAAAAATAAAAGATTTTTCTACCAAAAGATAAATTTTCAATAAAAAAATATGAATTTTCTACAAAAGTATAAATTTCCGATCAAAAACGACTTTTTCCAAAAAATCGTTGAACTTTCACAAAAAGTATGTTTTTTAAGTAAAAAAGATTATTAATTAAACAAAAGTACAATAATAGACTTTTCAAATAAGAAGAATTAATTTTCAATCAAAAAAGATGAATGTTGAACCAAAAAATGATTTTTCAATAAAAAAAAAAAAAAATTTCTGCCAAACTATATAATTTTTTGTCCAAAAACGATTACTTTTTAACAAAATACTTTAATTTTTAATAAAATAGTTAAAACTTTAACTAAATAGTAGAATTTGTTGTTATTTTATCTTTTTGTTCTGAAATTTAATTTGTTTGATAGAGAATTAGGCTTTGTGGCTTAAAATTTCAACAAATTGGTATAAAATTAAACTGTTTTATAGAAAATTATTTTTTGTTTTTATTGAAAATTCATTCTCAATGAAAATTTATCTACTCCATTTTTGGTTAAAAATTCAACATTTTGGTTGAAAAATTATATTTTTTTGTAGAAAATTCGTCTTTTTTTGGTAGAAAATCAACTTTTTTTTGGTCAACATCTAGTCATACTTTTTGGTAGAAATTTCATCTCTTTTTGGTTAAAAATGCAACTTCTTAGTTGAAAATTAATCTATTATTGTTGAGGAATAAACTATTTTGTTGAACATTAAAAAAACTTGGTATAAAATTCAACTTTTTTGTATAAAATTCGCTTTTATCGTTGTTGTTTTAATTGAAAATTAATTTTTCTCAGTAGAAATTCATCTGCTTAATTTTTGGTTAAAAATTGAACTTTTATGGTCTAAAAATGCAGAATATTCATCTTTTTTGTTTGAAAAATCAACATTTTGGTAACGTATTTAACAAGGTTTTAAACAGTTAAAGGGTTTTGTAAAAAAATAGTTGCATATTCTACCGAAATACAAGAATTTACAACCAAATATTACATTTTTTATTTTAAAAAAATATTAAATTTTTACCCGAAAAGATTCGATAGTTTTCAATCAAAGATTTGAATTATTAAAAAAAAATTTAATCAAACAAAATTTGAATTAAATTGTTAAATTTTCAAGGCAAGAAGAAAATTTTTTAACGAAATGTTATTTTTATACCAAATTGCTTAATATTCTACGAAAATACAATAATTTTCAACGAAGCATTTAAATTTTTTACGAAGGAAGATTAAATTTTTACCCAAAAAGATAAATTTTTAACCCTAAAACGAATGTTTTACAAAATAATTGTATTTTCAACCCTAAAACTTGAATTTTCAAGAAAATTTTAATAAAAAATATTAAATAATATTAATATTATTAACTAAAAAGATGAATCTGCTACTGAAATTATGAATCTTCAACAGAAAAATTAATTGTTAACAAGTTAGTTCAACTTTTAAACAATTAGTTGAATTTTCATTTTCATTTAAGTAGAAAAATAGTTAAATTCAATAAAAACCGGAATTCTTAACGAAGTAGTTTGATCATTAACCAAAACAGACTAATTTCTAATAAACAGATGTATTTTTAACCAAAAAAGTTTAATTTTTAATACAAAAGGACCATGTTAATAAAAGTAATATAAAAAAAAATCATCAAAATAATTGACTTTTCAACAAAAAAATTAAATTTGCAACTAAAGAGTAAAAAATTTATTGAAACGAGACGAATACTGAACCAAAAATATAATACTAAACTGTAAAACAAAACAAAAAGCAAAATCAAAAATATTCTACTGAAATTAGTTCGATTTTTCAAAAATAGAAAGTTTCTTGAAAACAGGGAAAAATGAAGAGTATAAATTTCGAAAATTCGATAGGAAATTAGAAATAAATGTTTAAGAATGAGAAATTGAGAAACTTAGAGAAATTGAATTCATTCAACAGATAATTACTTCCTCAGGTTTTGAACATCACTATCAGAAAAATGTTTGTTTGAATCAAACAAATTCTGTCTTTTATATAGCGTCAAATTTTTCTGATTCCAGTAAAATTTATTTTATTCAAACACACCATTCTTCAACTCAAATTTTATTTGATTCTAACAAATTCCGTCTTTAAAATAAGGTCAAAAAAAATTTTGTTTGATTCAAATAAATAACAAATATTTAATTCGAACAAAGCTTTTTCTTACTGCAAGGGATACCAAACGGCAGATTTCGTCAATAGTTCGAATCAGCTGAGGAAATTAGTTTTTTAATTTTTATTTATGGATTGGAAACCTCGCATTGATTAGAGAAAGATTGTGAAATGTTTTACGACTTCATTAAATCGTACCCTTCATCTTTCATAAGATAAAAAGCATTTATTTCATTCTTATTAAACACAGGAATACCTTTTCAAAGACGAAAATGACCAGCTGATAAAAATAATAGCCTCTTTAATTACTTTAAGTCTTAGGAATAAAATAAAAACACTCTCCTGACAAAGTGAAACACATATAAAAAGGAAACTTAGAAGGTGAGGATAGTCTAAAATCGCTCGTCGTTTTTTCCCTCCATAAAAATGGTTTTGTTGATAAGAAATAAATTGAATAGATGATTGAGGAATTTTGCAAGTAGATTGTTCTGGTGCTGCAATTTTCATGGCCTGAAAATTGAATCGTAGATTTATGCTAGGAAAAAAACCAAGAGCAGGAATAAATTGATGTAGAATATTTTCAGTGATTGAAATAAGTGGCTGGACACGAAGTGAGAAGTTTTTAGACCATGTCTTGAAAAAATAAGGAAAAGAAGCTCGAATAGAGAGGAAAAAGCGGCAATGAGTGTCCACTGTCCAGCCAGGTGGTAAAGCATACAAGCCATTTATTTCGTGGGATAAGTTAACCGAGCGGATCGCTCTTTACCGTGCGAAACTAACTCAAGTACCGTGGAATCTTCTTTTCGATGAAATTAAATGCATTTAATCTGCGACAGCGAAAGACGAGATGTCGAGCTGCTATATTGCGAATAGCCTTCGGGTCTAAGTCCAGATGCAATCGTGCAAATTAATCGTTTTCTGGATGCGACAGGTAGCCACATCTGTTACCCTGATGCGACCCATCCGTGACGTCGACGCTGGTTTTAAATCCGAAATAAAAAACACACGGAGAAAACTGGTATAGTACATGCAACTATTTCCGTTTATTAAGCTAAAATATCGTAATAATAACTACGTGATGGTAGAAATATATTAGAAGCTGTTTAGTTTCATTAGGTTGCTTTTACTAATTAGGGCAGTACAGACCTTGACTATCTGTTTAGTAAAAGCAACTACCCTGCCACATCCTTTATTTTAGTAAAAGAAACTACTCTGCCTCATCGTTTCGTAAAACCAACTACTTTGCCTCATTGTTTACTTTAGTGAAAGGAACTACTCTACCTCAATGTTTAGTAAAAGCTACTACTGTTTTTAATTGCTTAGTAAAAGTAACTACTCTGCCTCATCGTGTACTAAAAGCAGCTACTCTGCCTTAGCATTTAGTAAAAGCAACTACTCTACCTCGTCGTTTGGTTTAGTAAAAGGAATTGTTCTGTCTCATCCTTTAGTAAAAGCAACTATTCTGCCTCATCCTTTAGTTTAGCAAAAGGATTTACTCTGCCTCATCCTTTAGTTTAGTAAAAGGAACTACTCTGCCGCATCGTTTAGTTTAGGCATTTTCCATTCTTGTGTCGATTGATAACCTTTCAGTGTCATGAAATAAAATAAAGTATCCAAAATTTGAACTGAAAAGTCTTCAGTCCATAAAAGGATGAAACAGAATTATTGCGAAACTGTATTCTACACTTGAAAATTTTACTATTCAGATGTTTATAATTTACTTTTACGTTTAGAGTATATTCTCCCAAAAGACGTATGCATTCCTATGTCAAGGTGTACAAATTATGTTAACCTTCCTGACATTTCCACCTATCCTATGATGATCGTGACGTCATGCTACAATGTAGTAAATCGTTTAGAAAAAGCAACTTATCTGCTCCATCGTTTAGTTTAGTAAAAGGAACTACTGTGCCTCATCATTTAGCTTAGTAAATGAACTACCCTGTCTCATTGTTAAGTAAAAAGAACTACTCTGTCTCATCTTTTAATTTAGTAAAAGTAATTACTGTGCCTCATCATTTTGTTTAGTAAAAGCAACTACTCTGTTTCATCGTTTAGTAAAACCAACTACTTTGCCTCATTGTTTACTTTAGTGAAAGAAACTACTCTACCTCAATGTTTAGTAAAAGCTACTACTGTTTTTAATTGTTTAGTAAAAGTAACTACTCTGCCTCATCGTGTACTAAAAGCAGCTACTCTGCCTTAGCATTTAGTAAAAGCAACTACTCTACCTCGTCGTTTGGTTTAGTAAAAGGAATTGTTCTGTCTCATCCTTTAGTAAAAGCAACTATTCTGCCTCATCCTTTAGTTTAGCAAAAGGATTTACTCTGCCTCATCCTTTAGTTTAGTAAAAGGAACTCCTCTGCCTCATCGTTTAGTTTGGTAAAAGGAACTACTCTGCCGCATCGTTTAGTTTAGGCATTTTCCATTCTTGTGTCGATTGATAACCTTTCAGTGTCATGAAATAAAATAAAGTATTCAAAATTTGAACTGAAAAGTCTTCAGTCCATAAAAGGATGAAACAGAATTATTGCGAAACTGTATTCTACACTTGAAAATTTTACTATTCAGATGTTTGTAATTTACTTTTACGTTTAGAGTATATTTTCCCAAAAGACGTATGCATTCCTATGTTAAGATGTACAAATTATGTTAACCTTCCTGACATTTCCACCTATCCTATGATGATCGTGACGTCATGCTACAATGTAGTAAATCGTTTAGAAAAAGCAACTTCTCTGCTCCATCGTTTAGTTTAGTAAAAGGAACTACTGTGCCTCATCATTTAGCTTAGTAAATGAACTGCCCGGTCTCATTGTTAAGTAAAAAGAACTACTCTGTCTCATCGTTTAGCAAAAGTAACTACTCTGTCTCATCTTTTAATTTAGTAAAAGTAATTACTGTGCCTCATCATTTTGTTTAGCAACAGCAACTACTCGGTCTCATCGTTTAGTAAAAGCAACTAATCCGTCTCATTGTTTAGTGAAAAATTACTCTGCCCCATCGTTTACTAAAAGCAACTACTCAGTCTTATCATTTAGTAAAATCAACTACTCTGTCTCATTGTTTAGTCCAGTAAAAAGATCTACTCTACCTCATCATTTAGTTTAGTAAAAGCAACTACTCTGTCTCATCGTTTAGTAAAAGGAGCTACTCTGCCTTATCGTTTAGTAAAATCAACTGCTCTGCCTTATTGTTTAGTTTAGTAAAAGAAACTACTCTGCCTAATCGTTTAGTAAAAGCAACTACTCTGTCTCATCGCTTAGTAAAAGCAACTACTTTCTTTCATCGTCAAGTTTAGTGCAATGAATTAGTAAAATCAACTTCTCTGTCTTATCGTTTAGAAAAAGCAATTACTGTTTCATCGTTTAGTTTAGTGAAAGGAATTAGTAAAAGCAAGTACTCTGCCTCATCTTTTAGTTTCGTAGAAATAAGTACTCTGTCTTATCGTTTAGAAAAAATACTCTGTCCCATTGTTTACTAAAAGCAACTACTCTGCCTTATCATTCAGTAAAAGTAACTTATTTGCCTCATTATTTAGTTTAGTAAAAGGAACTACTCTGTCTCATCATTTACTTTAGTAAAAGCAATTACTGTTTCATCGTTTAGTTTAGTGAAAGGAATTAGTAAAAGCAAGTACTCTGCCTCATCTTTTAGTTTCGTAGAAATAAGTACTCTGTCTTATCGTTTAGAAAAAATACTCTGTCCCATTGTTTACTAAAAGCAACTACTCTGCCTTATCATTCGGTAAAAGTAACTTATTTGCCTCATTATTTAGTTTAGTAAAAGGAACTACTCTGTCTCATCATTTACTTTAGTGAAAGCAACTACTGTGTCTCATCGTTTAGATTAGTAAAAGGAACTACCCTGCCTTATCGTTTAGTAAAATCAACTACTTTGCCTCATCCGTTAGTTAAGTAAAAGGAACTACTCTGCCTTATCGTCTAGTAAAAGCAACTACTGTGTCTCGTCGTTTAGCAAAAGCAATTACTCTGTTTCTCTATTTAGTTTAGTGAAAGGAATTAGTAAAAGCAACTATTCTGCCTCATCATTTAGTTTAGTAAAAGCAACTATTCTGTTTCATCGTTTACAAAAAGCAACTACTTTTATCTCTATTTAGTTTAGTGAAAGGAATTAGTAAAAGCAACTATTCTGCCTCATCATTTAGTTTAGTAAAAGCAACTACTCTGTCTCATCGTTTAGCAAAAGCAATTAGTCTGTTTCTCTATTTAGTTTAGTGAAAGGAATTAGTAAAAGCAACTATTCTGCCTCATCATTTAGTTTAGTAAAAGCAACTACTCTTGTTTCATCGTTTACAAAAAGCAACTACTCTGTCTTATTATTTAGTAAAATCAACTATTCTGTCCCATTGTTTAGTTCAGTAAAAATATCTACTCTGCCTCATCATTTAGTTTAATAAAAGCAACTACTCTGCCTTATCGTTTAGTAAAATCAACTAATCCGCCTCATCGTTTAGTTTAGTAAAAGTACCTACTCTGTCTGATCATCTACTTTAGTAAAAGGAACTACTTTTCTCATCATTTATTTAGTAAAATCAACTATTCTGTCTCATCGTTTAGTAAAAGCAATTACTATTTTAATGTTTAGTTTAGTAAAAGGAACTACTCTGTCTCATCACTTAGTTAAAAAAATACTGTGCTTCATCGTATACTAAAAGCAACTACTCTGCCTTATCATTTAGTAAAAGGAACTACTCTGCCTCATCATTTAGTTTTGTAAAAGCAACTACTCTCTCTCTCTCTCTCTCATCGTTTAGTAAATGTAACTACCGGGTACTATACTGTGTGAGAATTTTAGGAAATCCAGGAATTAAAATTATTTCTTGCAAAAAAGATCCTACTCTTTCTTCACTCCATTGGGAATCGAACCACAAAATTTCTGATTTCCGGTCAGGTGCTTTTCCAATGAAGCTATTAGAGGGATCAGAATAAGAAGTCTTAATTTAAAAAAATAACACTAATTTTTAGCTAGGTGTTAATGGTACAATGGTTAGTGGTGTTAATGGTTCGATACCCAATGGAGTGTAGAAAGAGTAGGATCTTTTTTTTTCAAGAAATACTTTTAGTTTTAATTTGAAATATTATTTTCCATCTAGTCTGATTAGAAGTTAAGCATTTTCCGTTTTTGAAGATTCTTAACTTGATCGATATTGTGTAGATTTTATGTCTTCATGGTTTAGGGGGTTGTCTACGGTCGGTAAAGTACCATCTCTGATGGTATATCAGATTCCTTTAAATTATCCAGGAATTGTCCGGAAATGGAAAAAAATCTGGGAATTGTCCTTGATTTTATTTCTCATGCGGGAAGTATAATTATTTTCTTATAATTTATCATTTTTATCACCGTTTTGAGCTGCTTGCGCTATTTTTTTTTTTTTTTTTTTTTTTGTTTAAATTGAAATCTCCCAGTTTGAAGATTAAACATTTTGGTTTAAAATTAATCAGTTCCATTTTTGATTGAAGTTTCATAAGTTTGGTGCAAAATTAGTTTTTTGTAACTGAAAATTGAACTATTCTATTTCTTGTTGAAAGAAAATTGATCTCTTTTGGTTTCAATATTCAACTATTTGGTTGAAAATTTGTCTTTTTCAATTGAGAGTTCAACTATTTCTCTAAAAATTAATTTATTTGATTGAAAATCGTCTTTTTTGGTAGAAAATTAATCTTTTTGTTAAAAAATTAACTATTCCAATTGAAGATTCATCATTTTAGTTAAAAATTCATCATTTGAGTTGAAAATTTATCAGTTTGACGAAAAATTAGTTTTTTCAACTGGAAATGGAACTATTCCATTTTTGGTTGAAAATAGACCTTTTTTAGTTTAAAATTCAACCATGTGGTCGAAATTTTGTCTTTTCAAGCTGAAAATATAACTTTCCCATTAAAAATTTATGTAGTTTGTTGAAAATTGTAGTTTCTTAATGAAAAATTAATATTATGGTTGAAAATTGAACTATTGCAGTTTATATTGCCATAATTAATTTTACCTAAATTTACACTGAATTTTAAGTATAAGAAGATAAAATAAATCTTGTTTGAATTAATTTTTAACTCAATGGATTTTAGAGACTTTAGACTTTTTAAAAAGTTCAAAAAATGATTAAGTATGTTCTCAGTACCTTTAATCATATTAAATTCCATGAAAAATTAAAACTTGATCTTTTGTTAGATTCCAGTATAAAAAGCAGCCTTATCGATTTGCTCTTGCCCAGCAATATAAAATATATCTGTTCTTATATCTGTTCTCTCGACGATTTCACGAGAGTATTTGGCCGTAATGTTCAGAATATTGGAGGAAAATTTATAGAAACGGTTCTTCCGTCCTTTTAGTTTTCTTTTTTCTTTTCTTTTTTCTCCTGAAGAACCCCTCTAGCGCAGTTATTACGTAGAATATGAAGAAGTGAAGGATCATGTACTTTTACGTATATTTGAATAGAATTTCAAGGCTTTTCAGGTATAATATCTTTTAAAAAGACGAACATGGAATACTCTATTACTATTGATGCTCAAAACCATTTATAACATGTTAAAGGGAAATTTTCTTATTCTTATTCCTTGTTTACATTTTTAGAATATTTATAAAAGTAGAAAAGTAATAAGAAGATCTTGACACTCATTTACAGTGAAGTCTTGTTTATTTCAAGGCGCATCTATTTCAAGTCCCCGTGCTTCGATAATCCAAGTGACGCAGTTTCGTCACCTCCCACCATTATCCCAGTACGGTCTCGTCCGCGACAGTGGCTGATAAATTAAAAAGAGGCCCGAAGAGCTGGAAACCCTCGTTGGTATAAATGTAATATTTTAGCATGACGTCATGTGAATGCATACGACTTTTTGTAGAAAATATTTTTAACGTAAAATTCAGTCGTAAAGTACGAATATTAACATTTGTCAAGGGTCAAATGTATTTTATTAGACGTGATCCATTCTTTTGTCGATTGACAAACTTTCAGTTTCACGAAATACAATAAAACAGCCAAAATTTGAACTGATACCTTTTATCAACCGATAAAAGGATGAAAAAGAGTTACGCAAATGTATCCTACACTTGAAGAATAAATTCAGGCATTTGTAACTTACTTTTGCGTTAAGAATACTTTCTCCAAAATATTACCGATATATCAATTATGCTAACCTTACTGACATTTCTACCTATTTTATCATGATCGTGACGTCATGCTACAATACTCAGTATTTCGTGAAATATTTAGATCGTTTTTTGATTCTATTATGTTATTTTTTACAATATTCTATTACCTTTTCCATCGTTCTCCATGTTCTGGCCAGTTCGTACGTCTACAAAAACACTTGAAAATTACTGGTAAGCTGGATGCGCAAATGCAAGGACGCGCACTTGCTTATGTGCATGCGCATCCATACAAGGCCGGTGCAAGCAATGAACATCGCTTTACAAAATCGTCCCACGACTCGCGCTAGAAGTGGGGGCCGCTCCAGCCTTGAAATACTCAAGTGTTTACGTTTCGCGGCCCTTGGAATAGGCAAGAGTTCACGGTATTTTATATTTTATAAAACTAGAATAAGTTTCCCAATATTCTATTTTTTCCCATGAATCTAATTAAGCAAAATACATTTCTTTCAAAGAAATAAACTAAAACTTCGAGGACAGGGTGGTCGCAAAACTTAATATTCAAAATTCTCTGACTTTTCCCTGACTTTTCCCTGACCAATTTTTAATTTTCCTTTGGCATTAATACTCAAACACCAAAATGTTAACTTAGGATCTTTTATAAACTAAAGAAAAAATGTTTTAATTAAAAATGTAAAACTTTTCATTGTATTTATATCAACCAAACATAATAATTAAATTTTCAACAGCATAGTTGAATTTTCAACAGCATAGTTGAATTTTCAACCACATAGTCGAATTTTTTAAATAAAAAAGATTAAACTTCAACCAAAGCCAGTTGTATTTTTAGCCAAGTAATGGAATTTTTTTAGAAGACAGTTGAATATTCAACAAGAAAAGATGAATTTTCGATCCAAAAGACGACTTTTTAAAAAAGACTTGAATTTTCATCAAATAATTAATGAATAATAATTAGTTTTTTTTTAAACAAAATGGTTTCATTTTTAATCAAATTCTTCAATTTTCTACCTATAAAGATGAATTTTTAACCAAGCAGTCGAATTTTCAAATAAAAAAAAAATTTATTTTCTACCAAAGAGTTGAATTTTTAAGCTAAAATATCGAATGTTTTAGAAAACAGTTGACTTAAAAAACTAAAAATATGAATAATCAATCAAAAAGTTAATTTTCGATTAAGAAAGACACATTTTCAACTAAATAATTAAATTTTCAAACAAAAAAAATTAGGTTTGTACCAAAAAAAATAGTTTAATTTTAGAGCAAAAGAGACGAATTTTTTACTAATTAGTTTATATTTAATCATATATAATATTGTTACATTAATATGTAATATTTTAACTAAATAGATCAATCTTAAATTATGATGATGAATTTTTCAAGCAAAAAGACGAATTTTCAACAAAAAAAAATTTGTCAGGGAAGAAAAAAAAGTTTACCCAAAATCTTGAACTTTAAAGCCAATAGATGAATTTTCTTTGAAAATGTACATCTTCAAAAAAAAACTAATTTTCCATTAAACAGTTGCATTTTTCACCAAAAAAGAGGACATTCGAAAACAGAAATGTTACTTTTCTATCAAAGACAAATTTTTTAGTAGAAGCGATTGATTTTCAAGTAATAATCTAAAAGATACATTTTCCAATTAAAAATTAATTTTAAACAAATCAAAATAATTTTCAGTCCAAGTGATGAGCCTTTTAAAAAAAAAAGTTGAAATTTGACCCAAGTAGTTAAATTTTCAATTAAAGAAGATCAATTTTCAGTTTAAAAAAATATATTTTTCAGTCATAGAGATTAATTTTAAACTAAAGTTATGAATTAATAAAAAATTATTTTTTAATAAAGTGGGTCAATTTTCAACCAAATAAGATTTATTTTCCAAAAAATAGTCGAATTTTCAACCAAAAAAGATTTAAGTTGAATTTTCATTACGAAAATATAATATATTTTCAATAGTTAAATTTTCAACCAACAAAGATTTAAGTTGAATTTTCAATACAAAAATCAATCAAATCAAAAGCTAAAAAATGCATAATTTCTATTAAAACAGATGAATTTTTAAACCACAGACGAATTTGCCAAAAAATAGTCGAATTTTGAACAATTTTTTTTCTGCCAAAATAGTTTAATTTTTAACCAACAAAAACGAATTATATAAAAAAATAGAGAAATGCTCAATCAAAAGCCAAAAAAAAATGATGATGAAATTTCTATCAAAACAGACGAATTTTTAAACATCATGGATGAATTTTCCAAAAAAAGTCGAATTTTTAACCAAGAAATGTTTAAATGGAATTTTTAATAACAAAATATGAATTTTCATCAAAAAGTTAATTGTTGAAAAATGTTTACGAACGATTTTCTTTAAAATAAAAGTATATACATTTTTATGAAAAAATATGTATTCTATCAGCGTTGTGAGCATTTGGCATCGATTCAATTACCTATTGGAAACAGTTTTTATCTGTCGATTTTCTCTCGCGTAGAAGCAGGAGATGCGCTCGATGATGAGTTAACAGGGTGCGCAAATCGAAAACAGACTCTCGAAACCTGAAATTCTTCTAGCAGAAATTGTGTCATTGCTAGTGAAAGCGGTCATAAATTCGACATTTAGTTGTGGACGATTAATCATCGACCGTAAAAAAAGTAATTAAATCCTGTTTTAATTTAAGTTTTATTACAGATAAAATATAATTTCACAGAAAAAAAACTCAGGATAAAATTTGTTGCAGGTAATTTTTTAGGGGGATAAAGTTTTATTCAAACAACTTCGGATCTTTCAAAATACATGTGTTGTCATGGAAAAACAAAATAAACTTTAACCGATATTCGGGTAAAATTTAACCTGTGAACTCAGGTCATTTTTACCCCGGAATCAAGGTAAATTTTATCCTTAGTTTTTTCTGTGTTATTTATTTCAGAAAACCTGAAAGAGTCAGGGAATTTACGAAAAACGTTTATAAACTAAAATTCACCATATTTAAAAATTAGTTAAATCAATTTTCTGTTGTTCAATTAGCATAAAAATTATTTAAAGTTCCACTAAGCGCTCGATACTCGGATTTTCTTTCATTAATTACCTTTCCTTGACTAATTATTTGTGCTTGATATTCATGAACAGAAAAAAAATTTTGTCCCATTAAAATAAGTAATAGATTTTAATTTTATGATATTTTTGTTGAGGCTCCTTTTGCAGTGAAATTTTATTCTTTGTTTGAAAATTTGATTACTTTGTTGAAAATCCTTTTTTTAAAAGTTCAACCAGTTGTTTGAAAATCTATCTTTTTAGTTGAAATTCCAATTTTTGTTGTTAAAAATTAAACAATTTTGTTGAAAGTTTGCGTGTTTTGGTAGAAAATTAATCTTTTTTGGGTATAAAATTAATCTTCTTGGTGGGACATTTATCTTGTTGGTTCAATTATCGTTTCTTTCGTTGGAAATTTGACTATTTTATTGCATTTTTTAAATCGAAAATTATTTTTTTTAGCTGTAAATTTAACTATTATTTTTTTTCTCTCGAAAATTTATCGTTTTTAGTTGATAATTCCACTATTTCGTTGGAAATTTGTATTTTTTGGTAGAAATCAAATCTTTTTGGTTAAAAATGCATCTATTTGGTGAAAAGTTTAACTATTTTCTAAAAAAATTAATTTTATTTGGTTGCAAATTAATCTTTTTAGCCGAAAATTTAACTGCTCTATTTTTCATTTGTCTTTTTTGATAGAAAATAAGTGTTCTTAATTTTAATTTAACTTTTTGGCTAAAATTTCATTTTCCCGATAGAAATTTTAAATATTTTTTTTATTTGTGCATTTTGTTAAAAGTTTATCTTTTTCAGCATGAAAATTAATTTTTTTGAATATGAAATCAATGTTTTAACTGAAAATTTAACTGTTGCATTTGTTCTTTAAAACTGATAGTTCGTAGTTGAAAATTCCACTATTTGTGTGAAAATTCGTATTTTTGGCAGAAATATAATCCTATTCGTTAAAAATTCATATATTTGGATGAAAATTTAACGATTTGCTGGAAAAAATTTTTTTTCGGTTCTTATTGTTGAAAATTAATTTTTTAAACTAAAAGTTTAACTATCTGGTTGAAAATTTTCTTTTAGGTTAGAAATTCATCATTTTTTTTTGTAGAAAATTAGTTTTCTTGGTTGAAATTTCATTTCTTTGTTTTAAAATTTTATTTGGAAATTCTTTTTTTTTGTAGAAAATTAATCTTCTTTGTTTAAAATTGATCATTTTTTTTAGTTTCGAATCTTTGGATAAAAATTTAACTATTTAGTTAAAAAATCGTTTTTTAATGTAAAATGTTTTTTTTAACTGAAAATTTAACCATTCCATTTTTTGTTGAAAATTCATATAATTGGTTGAAAATTAAACTATTTTGTTAAAAATTAAACTTCTTTTTATTTGATTTGGTCGTAAATTAACTTTTTTACTGGAAATTTAACTATTCTATTTAAGGTTAAAAATTTTTCTTTTTTATTGAAGCTTAAATTAATTTTTCTTCGTAATTTTATCTTTTTTAGTTGAAAAATTAATTTATTTCGGTAAAAACTCGTCTTTTTGGGTTAAAAATTCAATTGTTTTCGTAAAAAATTGATGTTTTTTGTTTATAAATTAAAATTTTGGATGACATGTTTCGTTTTTATGGACTGAATTATTTTTCTTCGATGAAAATTCAACTCTTGTTTAAAATTCCTCTTGTTGGTTCCAACTCTTTTTAATTGAAAATTAGAAATAGTTATTGATGGATATATCAACTTTTAGACTTCGTTTTGAGAATTCATTTTTATGTTTGTTGAATATTTAAGTCTGGTTGAAAATTAATTGTTTTAACTGAAAATTTAGTTATAATTACGATTGTTCTCACTAAAAGTCTTTTAAATAAATTTAGCAACAAACCTTTTTTCGCGTTTATGATTGATCTCCCAAGTTTAAGGTCGTAGAAAAATTTATAACAATCGGAGAAAATGAAAAATTGGTCAGGGAAAGTCAGGGAATTTCAAAATTAGGAAGGAAGAAATTGGCGATCTTGAAATTTAAAATCAGAAAATCTTCGTAAACCTTAAATAGAACAGTTAAATTTCCAGTGAAAAAGTTAATTTACGACCAAATCAAATAAAAAGAAACTTAATTTTTAACAAAATAGTTTAATTTTCAACCAATTACATGAATTTTCAACAAAAAATGGAATAGTTAAATTTTCAGTTAAAAAAAACATTTTACATTAAAAAACGATTTTTTAACTAAATAGTTAAATTTTTATCCAAAGATTCGAAATTAAAAAAATGATCAATTTTAAACAAAGAAGATTAATTTTCTACAAAAAAAAAAGAATTTCCAAATAAAATTTTAAAAGAAAGAAATGAAATTTCAAACAAGAAAACTAATTTTCTACAAAAAAAAAAATGAAAAAAAAGATGAATTTCTAACCTAAAAGAAAATTTTCAATTAGATATTTAAACTTTTAGTTTAAAAAATTAATTTTCAACAATAAAAACCGAAAAAAATTTTTTTCCAGCAAATCGTTAAATTTTCATCCAAATAGATGAATTTTTAACGAATAGGATTATATTTCTACCAAAAATACGAATTTTCACACAAATAGTGGAATTTTCAACCACGAACTATCAGTTTTAAAGAAAAAATGTTTTCAGTTAAAACATTGATTTCATATTCAAAAAAAATAATTTTCATGCTGGCCCAATCAGAATTCATCATCTTTCCGCAAAAATGTAAAATTATACTTTTGAAACCTTAAAAAAAATAATTGAAAAATTATCCAACAACCCCATTGACTATAATTGGAACTAAGCTAGGCTTCGTGTCAGAATATCCATTTCCTTTTCACTCTGTCCCGAGGTCTAATTTACTCGAGTGCATAAATCCATTCTTGCACCCAGTCAGCTTCTGAGTTCTGACATCTGAATTTCGTGCCTCGAATTCCCTGAGAGTATATTTGCTTGGTAATATGAGTCTGACAGAAAATCTGAATAGAAGCGAAATGACACGTATGCATAGAGAATCACGTGACGTTCCTTGTGTTGTCAAATTTATTTGCTCATCTCTGCAAGAACAAGAGCAGTCACACTTTTTCTTTCTGGGAAGTGAAGCATGAAAAAAGAACGTTTCATTTTATTTGTCTCTTTTTATCTTCCGATTGATTGACATTTTAGAGAAGATACGCTTCAGTGTCTCTCGTTCCCAGAGAAAAAGTTCAGAAGTGGATTTACCTTTAGTTTAGTGACGCAAGGTCATTGAATCTACTTTCCTTTTTTCACGGAGCTCTCACCAAGGAATGAACTCACGGGTTTATAATGTATTCTTGATTTGAGCAAGTCAAAATACATTCGAGGAGGTATCGACTTTTTCGTGTGACCCAACTCTCACTTTTCGAGATCGTTCTATATCTTGATTTAGTTTTGTTACACCAAGGTGGTCCCAAAATTTGAATTTCGATTTATAAACTCTTGGTGCAGTTCGTAAATAGGGCTAGAAACCGGAATTTAAAAGGTCATGCAAAAATCCTTTGTAACGACTACCTAATCGAAATTTTGGGCCTGATTTGGACTCATTTTCCTTCTCCAGCGCCTCCTCTATATCCTCCTCTACTATCTTCTCATTCTCCTCCTCATCCTCCCTCTCGTCATCCTGCTCCCACTCGTTCTCCTTCACCACCTCCAGCACGTCCTCCACCATCACGACCAACTTCTCATCCTCTTTTTCATCTTCCTCCTTATTCTCCTTCTCCTCCGCACCCTTCTCTTCCACCACAACTTCCACCACCTTTATCACCTTCTTCTTCATTCTTCTCCTTATCATCCTCTGATCCGCCTCCTTCTCCTACTTCTCCACCACCTCCTCCACTAACATCAGCAGGTTCTCATCTTCCTCCTCATTCTTCTTCTGATCGTCCTTCTCATCCTCCCCTTATTTCTCCACCACCACGACCAACTTCTCATTCTCTTCCTCCCCATTCTCCTCACTCTCCTCCAATTGCTCATCCTCCTCCAATTCCGCATCCTCCTCCAATTCCGAATCCTCCTCCAATTCCGCATCCTCCTCCAATTCCGCATCCTCTTCCAATTCCTCATCCTCCTCCAATTCCTCATCCTCCTCCAATTCTTCATCCTCCTCCAATTCCTCCTCCTCCTCCAATTCCTCATCCTCCTCCAATTCCTCACCGGTCCAGCTTATTTCCATTTTCAGCACATTTAGGGCCTGTATGGCATTGCAACAGCCCATATTTTTAATAAGTATTAATTTGTAATGCACATAAATATTGTATAAATTAATTTATACAGAATATAATTATTATGAAAATTTATTCTAACTAGTTTGACACTAAAAGTACGTTATTAAAATGGTTTCGTATTTTCTTTTTTTTCATAGATTTGTAATGAATGCCGCCTCTTCTTTTTCTTTATTATACTTAACTTTTTCATGAAGGACTGATCCTAAATAAGCAATATTTTTATTTCAATATTATTAAATTCGGAATGTAATTAGGGTAAATCCGGAATAGGTTTTCTGATACCTGTTGATACATATTTGTTGAAAAATTGGTTAAAAATTTATATTTTTCCCTTAAAAATTTAATCATTTTTGTAGAAGATTATAGTATTTGTTTAAAAATAAAACT
Source organism: Belonocnema kinseyi (assembly GCF_010883055.1). Lineage (NCBI taxonomy): Eukaryota > Metazoa > Arthropoda > Insecta > Hymenoptera > Cynipidae > Belonocnema > Belonocnema kinseyi. The sequence goes on along the minus strand of NC_046665.1, from coordinate 122,081,124 downwards.
ATTTATTTCAAAAATTGGAACAAAATTAATCTTCTTATTTAAAAAATCATTATTTTGGTTGCAAATTTAACTGTTTTGTACAAATGTCGTATTTAGCTTCAAAATTAAACAATTTCATGGACAATTACACTATTTATTTCAAAATTGACTTTGTTGTGCAAAATTCTTATTTTTTTGTTATAAGTTTAGCTATTTTGATTAAAATTAGTTTTTATGTATGTGTTTTTTGTTGTTGAAAATAATTGCTTAAAATAAAAATTTAACTATTTAATCTTTGTTAGAAAATTGCTTTCTGGATTGAAGATTGGTATTTTCAATAAAAAATTGATATTTTATAGTTGTAAATTACACTTTTTGTTTTAAAATTTACGAATTTTGTTCAGAATTCATATTATTTCTAAGGAAATTAATAATCTTTTTTAAAAAATCACCCTTTTCATTAAAAGTTCATCTGTTTTGTACCTGAGTCATTTTTCAATTCCAAAATTCAACAATTCCATAGAAAATTACAATATTTTGTTGAAAATTAATGTTTTTATTTGAAAATTCAACTATTTTTTATAGAAATTTAACTGGGTTGTTACAAATACTATTCATTTTTATTTGAAAATTATTTTTTTTTTGTTTAGAAAAAAATCATCTGTTTGCATAAAAGTTTAGAAAATAGTACATTTTTTTTAGCCAAAATTTAACTATTTGATCGAAAATTTAACTAACTTTTTCTGTAGAAATGTCAACTGGTTTTTCATTGAAAATTCGAAATTATTTCCACCTTTTCTTATTGAAATTTTTACTATTGGTTTGAAAATGGAACCGCTTGGTTAAAAATTGCATCTTGTTAGTTATTGATTCACCTGGTCGATAATTGAACTATTTTGTTAAAAAACTCTTGTTGAAAATTAATCTTTTTCTTTGCTTTAAAATTAAACTTCTTAATACTATATTGTTGAAAATGTAATTATTTTGTTGAGAAGTCGTTTTTTTTATTTTAAAATTAATTTGGGTTAATGATTTATCACTTTGCTTAAAAACTGAACTGTTTTCTTAAATTTTGTTTTCTAATTAATCTGTTTTTTTTTTAGAAAATTCAACTACTTTGTGGTAAGGTAATATATTTTCTTAAAATTCAATTTTTTTGGGTAAATGGATCCCTATCGTTGACCATTTTTTTTAAATTCACCCTTTTTTTATTGAACATTAATTCAATTATTTGTTGAAATTTAACTGACCTTTATGGATGCAAATTCTTTCTAATTAGTAGAAAATAAATTTGCACAATTAAATATTCATCTTATTAGTTAAATTAAACCGGTTTTGCTATAAAATAAGTATTTTTGGTGGAAAATTCAATTATAGATGAAAACTTGACTTTATTGTTGACAATTAAATTTTTTTATTAGGACCAAATTTTACACAATTGCTTTTCAAGTAAAAAGAAAATTAGTGGAATATTATGTTCTTTTATTTTCTGAAATTTTCTTTTTACGCTATTATTTGCGATAAAGTGTTATCATTGCAGAACATAGAGATAAACGTTCCTTAACCAGCACTTACCTAACCATTTACTATGTTCGCATTTGACTTTAACAGTAGAATATATTCTAAAAATTTTTTACTGTTTTATTCGTTAATTTTTATAAATTCAGTATATTTAATTATTCAATATTAAAAATAAAAATTATTTCTAGACCCAGGCCAAAGTTTTATATATTGTTGGGACGTTGACAAAAAAATTTCAAATTTGGAGTGATTTGAAATTTCGTTGAAAATTTATTTGATTTGATCGAAAATTAATTTTTTTAATGATAGTTTAACTACTCTATTTTAAGTTGTAAATTTATTTGTTTGACGTCAAAATTTGACTGCTTTGTTGAAATTTGTATTTTTTGCTAGAAATGTAATTTATTAGTTGAAATATCATCTTTTTGCTTCAAAATTTCGTTTTTGATTGTTGGAAATTTAAATATATTGTTGAAAATTCGTTTTTTGTGTTGTTGTTGACAATTTATTTTTCTAATTGAAAATTCAATTATTATACTGTTGGGTAAAAAGTTATCTTCTTCAATTGAAAATTTATATATTTTGTTGCAAATTTTTCTTTTTTTTTGTAAAAGATTTATTTTTTGGGTTAAAATTGAAACTATTGAGATAAAAATCTTTTTTTTTCAGAACGTTCATGATTTTAATTAAAACGTAATCTTCTTGGTTGAAAACTTAACTATTTCGTGGAAAATTTCTTTGATTTGACTGAAAATTAATTCTTTATTGATCATTTAACTGTTCCATTTTCAGGTAAATTTACGTATTAGTTTTTTTTGTTTGGTTGAAAATTGATCTTTTTCGTCGAAAATTCATGTAGTTTGTTGAAAAGTTGTCTTTTTTTAAATATAAATTCATCTTTTGGGTTTAATGTTCATTATTCTACTTAAAAATTATTTCTTTGTGACTAGAAGTGTTTAAAACCAATTTAGATTTTTTTGCATTGAAATTATTGGACTAGAATAACAAAATTTCGAAAATGGGTTTATTGCATTAAAAAATTTAAATGGTCAAATACACGTTGTGAGAACTTTCTTTTGAATTCTCATTTTTTAATACAGTTATGAAACAGTAATAAAAAATTTGCTTCCCCAAATCTCGGGAGTAGGTTTTTATTTTTACGGAAAATCGAAACGTCGATTTTCAATCGCTACAGAAAACTTATATTTTATTCCTTAAAATATCATCTGCAAATCTCATTGGTATGTTTTTATTTAAAACAATTTATTTAAGGAAACCAGTTGTTTTTAAAAACAACGAGTTTATAATGCCTAAATAAAAGTTTAATAAAAACCAACCAATGAGATTTGTAGAGAATCTTTTAATGAGTAAAATAAGCTATATAAGCTATAATAATAATAATAATAATAATAATAAGTTAAATAACTTTAGTTCATGTTTAAATTTAGAATAACTTTAAATTTTGCTAACAGTCTATAGAATATTGTTCGATTCTCTCAAAACCTTTTCAAATTCATAAAAAGCTTCTTGTTTACAAAATTGTAAAAAATGTACAATTTTTTTCAAATTTTAATAATTATCAAATTAACCATTTAAAAAAATATCTAAACGTTCAAAATAGCTATTAAATTTTTCCTACAATTTTTTAAAGACAAAAAAATTTGCGTTAAAGATTTTTAGATTCTTTTTTGAAATGGGGTAGGGTCGGTTAGGCCGGTTTTTTGGCCTAATTTATTTTTGGACTAAAAAATCTGAAAAAATCATGGTAGTATCTTATAAGTATCCCGAGTCGATTGCACGCTAAACGGACTACCCTCCAC
>NC_046665.1:122068025-122077704 GCF_010883055.1 Belonocnema kinseyi | reverse complement strand
CTCTCGATTTGACCTTCCCATGACCTTGAACCTGACGCGATAAAGGTCAGCGGACACCAGGTTCGTAATCAGCGACCCTAAAAACCTATAACATATTTTTTTTACCTTTTTTATCGGTTTTTTCGATTTGACCTTCAAATGACCTTCAAATGACCTTGAACCTGACGCGATAAAAGTCATAGGACGCCAGATTTGTATTCGGCGACCCCGAAAACCATAGTAAACCCGAGTTAAGCTCAGAATACATGTTTAAGAGTGTCAAATCTCTCGAAAATACAGTTGGTGGGTAGTGGTGTTTCCTATATTTGTAGGGGGGTGGGGGTGGCTGGGAGGTGGAGGGTAGTCCGTTTAGCGTGCAATCGACTCGGGATACTTATAAGATACTACCATGATTTTTTCAGATTTTTTGGTCCAAAAATAAATTAGGAAATCATTTGAAATTTAACCATGAATCTTGAGACTATTTTATTATTTTCTTAAAACCTATACAAATTCTCAAAAGGCTTCTCATTTTTTGTTAGAATTTGTTCGAATCTTCTCAAGATTTTAATTATTATCGATTCTTTTCAACACTACTAAAACTTCTAGAATTAAAAAAAAAATTTAATACGAAAAAATTGGTTTAAAATCTTTCAGATTTTTTTTGTCCATATTTTAAAATCTTCAAAACTTAAAATTAACGTTTTAAAACAAAATCTGAATAATTTTGAATTTTCCTATAATGTCATTTCCCGTGTGGTAGCGAAATTAGATTATTCTTTAAATAAATTATTCTTTAAAGAACACGATTTAATAATTTTAAATGAAAATGGAGATTTATTGGTCATTCTTTTCTGTAGATTCGATTAAAATAATTATGACAAATAATTCACACTCTAAATTCCCTGATAGGCGAGAATAAATTAAGGTAAAATTAATGAAATAACATTTTGCAAATTATTTTGAAAACTTAGTTCCTATGTTGCGATTCCTTTTTTTGGAATAACACTCTTTAACTTATGTTTAATTTAAAAACAAGTATAATTAAAATTTTCTTTTCGTCTTAAATTTGAAGCCACGAAAAAAAGTTATGCCGAAAAGCAAATCCTTAAATTAATTCATTAAAATTAATTAAATTTGTTTATAATGTATCATTTTAGTTAGTTTTTTTAAACTTAAATTTTTTTGAATTTATTAGGGTATCGTTTTTCTATACCTTTCTCCTGCTTCCGATTACTTTTCTATCCCGATTTGTAATAAAAACAAACGCAATTCACAATTTTTGTACGAAATTTAAACACTGCGCTTCTTTGATCTAAAAGCAGTTTTTTTTTAAATTTTCTTTCGCTTAGAAAATAGAAAATGTTTTAGATCAAAACTTTTTTAACCTCATTCAAAAACTCAATATCTTGGGAGTGGGTTTTTATTTTTTTATTTAAACTGAAGGTTACATTTTGCATCGCAATCCGCAACCTAGCCTTTTATAATTTATGTTCAGTATCGCTTTGAGATTGTCAGCTGACACATTTGTTTCCTTGAAAATGTAAAGCTGTTTCTAATTAAAATTTTTTAGCTGAAATCAGCAACACGTTATATCAGTAGTGGACTCCTGTCTTATCTTTAAAAATGATGATTTAAATTTTTAAAAAGGTTTTCCCCCTTTTTTATTTAAACTGAAGACTTCATTTTATATTGCAATCCGCAGCCGAGCCTGCTTCATTTTTTTTTAAATCTTAAATTAGCAACACGTCATGTCGGAAGTCGACTTCGGTCTTGTATTTAAATCTTAAATTGAAATACTTTATTCTAGTATTATTCCAATGAATTTCAACTTTTTGGAAACGATCCTGTTATTTTCGCTGAAAAAGATTTGGGACCAGCGTGATCTGACTTCGCATCCTGAAAATAATAATTTAATTCTCTTGAACATCCTGGTAATGAAATTCTGACTTGTAAAGGTGATTGAAATTCGACTTAAAATGCAAGCCGCAGGCCATCAATAAATGTTTTATAGAGCCTCGGAATTGTATTCATCAGTCTAGGGCGAAATGGTGTTGACACGAAAACCAATGTAAATGACCAAACAAATGCAGAGAACGCAGCAGTAGACCGTTATTCACAGGTAGCGACGATCCTCGATGTCACTGCAATTTAATTGCCATCATTACTTTCGACTATAAATCACTTGCAAGACGCAAAAAAATTAATGTATCTGAAGTTCCGAACGTTCAAATGAACGAAATGAAAAAAAAAATACATATTTTTTTTTCCTGAAATTAGCCTAGCGGAATTAGTTCAGCTAAGCATAAAAGTGAGTATTATACGAAAAAATCTCAAAAAAAAAATTTTTTTTAAGGGTAAAACACCCTAAAATGTAATGCAGATAGGGGCAACACAGAATGTGCCGAATGTCCGCCTTTATACACTTTTTTATCCAATAAAAAATAGTGTTAATTTACCTTGTTATAGCACAAGTTTTTTCAGGGGGGTAAGAACCGCCGGAAAGAATATTTAAAACCACCCCTAGTGTATGAAAATCAGAAAATAGTTGAATGAATAAAAATTAATAAATAGTTGAGTTTTTAACTTTAAAAAATCTTTTTTGTTTAATATAGTAGGTCGACTATTAGTCAAATAATCGAATTTTTATCGAAACAAGGTTTTTCAGTCACAAAGAAAAAAAAATCAAAAGGATTGTAGAATTTTGATCCCAAAAGACATATTACCAACTGAAGAAAAATTTGAAAAAAAAAAATCGTTTCAAGCCAAAAACAGGAATTTTCAATCAAAAAAAGATTTTCTCGCGAAGGAAGAAAAAATTTTCATCTAAATTGTTGAATTTTAAAGCAAAAAATATAAATTTTCAACAAAACAGTTGAATTTTAAACCAAAAAGACGCATTTTCTACTGAAATAATGAATCTTTAACAAAAAAATTAATTTTTCAAGAATCAGTTAAACTTTTAGCCCAGTAATTGAATTTTCAATCAAAAAAGTTTTTGAATAAGGAAGGAAAAAATTAAACCGCAAATTATTGAATTTTCAAGCCGAAAATACAAAAGAACATCAACTGTTTTTCTAGAAAAAATGTTGATTTTTTAACAAAATAAGTTAACAACTAAATAATTGAATTTTTAAACAAAACAAAAAACTCTTATCCCAAGATAGTTGAATTTACTTATTGGCTTCAATTTTTTGTTTTCAATTCTGATGGTACAGTTTGTTCTAATTTTGGATTTCAATTATAAAAGTTTCATTATAATTAAAATTGAAACTAAGTGCAGCAAACTACTGATGCATTTTTAATAATAAATAAAATATTCTTGTAATTCTCTTTTTGCAAAAAAATCTCATTTTTTACCAAAAATTGAACTATTAAACCATTTTAGACTAAAATAATTGAATTTTTAAAATCCGGGTGCACCATTTTTTTTGTTTAGAAATGATACAAGTTCAATTCGTTTTCATTCAACTCGATTTTAACAGTTAAAAAAAAATTAATTAGTTGAATTGTTATCCTTTTAAATTATTATGATATTCAGTTTAAAATGCGTAATTTTCCAATCATTTACTTCAAAAATTTTCCATTCTAGATTTTTATTTTTAAGTGTACATTTTTAATTTAATATTTTTATAAAATAATTTAAACATAAGAATAGCTTCATAATAATATATTCGTAATTAAAGGCTTTTATTAAATTTAAAATATTTTTCGATTCTAAAATGTTTCATTTTTAACCTATTCAATTTGCAACTTTTTAATTAAGAAAAAGAACAGTTATTGAATATTTAGCAATATTTGACTGTTCATTTAAGACGAGTAAATTGAAACCAAATGTTTAAAAGTAAGCAATTTGAAAATAAATTGTTTCACATAGAAAGCCTTGATTTGTTTAAATTTCGGACGTTACAATCTTAATTGTTTTGCAGATTTCAAACAAGAAATTTAGAAACTTTTTTTAAATTAATTTTTTCAAGGTTTCTAGGAAAATTAAAAATAATTTTTCATTTTAAATAATTAATTTAAGAGAATATTTAGAAAGATTTTAAAAGATTTACAAAATTGTAAAAAAAAAAGAATCTGTAATATTTGAAGGAAAAATTCTATAAACATCTTTTAAAATAAATCGAATTTTTTCTACCGTTTTTAGAAAATCCTGAATATTTTACAAAATGTCCTTAAAATATCCCACATTCTCTTTGGACAATTTCGCAAATCATTAAAAATATTTTATAATAATTTGTTTGACATGCAAAATCGTCTTTAATTTTCTTAGAAATCTTAAAAAAATGTTTTTATTCTTTTCAAGCCTTTCATAATTCTTAATAAGCAGTATTTGATAAAAATTGCAGTTTTTTTAACTATTTCAATTGAAAATAAGTTAGCTTCTAATTTGAGAAAAGATAAGTTCAAAAACATTATCATTTTTCAATTTTTAATGTTTCCATCTTAAAGTTTTTTAAAAATATATATTATTTTGAATATTTCAGTTCGTTGATTGATTATTTAATTTAGAAAAATGAAAATGATAACTTGGATTTATATTTTTGAAACTGAATTTGAGTTTTTGAACTTTATAATTTATAAAAGTTAAAAATTCCAAATTTTGCTTTTTATCTGCATTTTACTTAAAATTGTTCAATTGAAAAGTGTTAATACCTAACTTTTTTAATAATTAAAAATTCAAGAGTTCCACTTTGAGTGCTTCAACTTGTACTTTATTTTTTATCACTTTAAATGGAAAAATGTTTAGCTTTAGAGTTCAGACTTTAAAATTTTATGGACCGTGAAAAAAGTTAGCGAACCGGGAAATGACCGGGAATTTTTTATCTAACTAAAAGTAATTAAAATTAAATCTTTATGTAATTTAATATTGTGAAAAAAATCAAGCATCTAACAATAATTAATCTATCAGTTTGGAAAATAAAAAACATCAATAATTGTTTTCATTCAAACATTCTATTAAATTTTACTTTATATTTTTATAAAAATTTTAATTATAAATAACATTTTAATTTGATTCCAGATAAAATTAAAACATGTTTATATAATTTTTTTAATTCTATTCAGAGACCGATTTCACAACATCAGACACATTTAAAAAATTATGTAACTGACATAGGGGTATTTTAAATATAAATAAACTTTTATTGTACTAATTATAGGCAACATTCAATTACATAACCTTAAAGTAAAGAATCGATTTATTTACTTAATTTAAACAAATTGAAATTTAGTCTATGTAATTTCACATTGTGAAAAGAATTAATCAGTTAATAATGTTTATTAATCACTCGACAATGTTAACATAATTAAACAATAATTTTCATTGGAATATTTAAAAAATATAAAAAATTTTTTTTCAGTTTGAAATTTTCTTTTCTTAAATTTTATTTATTAATAAGCTTTTAACTTTTTCGAGATAGTTTTCAGATAATTATTTTACAACATCGGAATTTTATGTATTTATTTACGACTGGTGAATTATTTTATAGGATATAAGGATCGATTGATAAAATGTTCAAAGGATTTGAAATATTTCAAGAGATTTTCAAATGCTTCGTGCAATTTATTTTGAATTCGCTCTGAATTATTAATAATTAATCCTGAATTCTTTTGAATTCTTGTAAATTCACTCAATATTATTAAATTCAATCGATTCTTAAAAACTTTTTGTTTAATGTATCTTAAAGTCTTTTAAACTCACCTTAAATTCGTAGGTACTTCAAGAAAATTATTTTGAATGCCCTTTTAATTTTTGTAACCTTATTTCAAACTTTCTCAATTCAATGAGTTTTTAAAAATATTTTTAAATTGTTTTTAATTCACTTAATTGCTTTCTTAAGTCACTTTGATTTTTTTTTATTTATTTTATCGAATTCTCATTTCCCTTAAATTACTCTAAATTCACTCAAATTTTACTGAAATCAGTGGAATTTTTTCGATTTTTAAAATTAGTTCCAATTTATTTGAATTCTTTTAAATTGATTCGTAGTCATAAGTCACTTGTTTGGTTATAAGTTTGTAGGGTTTTCAAGATTTTAAGAGATTTAAAATTATTTTTCCAAATTCAGCGCTTGAATTCTTATTAATTTATCCTGAATTCTTTTTAATTCTTTGGAATTCTCTTGAAATTTTATAATTAATTTGAATTCAATTTTTTTAAATTCATTTTCAATTTTTATGATTTTTATCCAAATTCTTCTCATTTACCTCAAATTTCCCTAAATTCTTTCTAATTTGACCGTAATCAATGTAGTTTTTTTTTAAAGATTTTTTCCGATTACACCGAAAAACTGGAAAATGACACTTTACACTTTAAAAATTTTTTGTTTCAAATTTTTTATTTTTTGAAAGACATAAACAATTAAAAATTACAAATATTCATATGCAAAGTTGTGATGAAAATTTTTGTTGATCAGCTGCTAATATAAAATAATTCATGTTTTTTTTAAATTAAATTTTTATTTAAGAATGAAAAACTCTTATTAGTTAAACAAATGTTAAATCTCGATTGAAACCTTATAAACTATTTTCAATTTTAAAATAACTTCAAAAAAATATATTCATAATCAAAGGCTTTTAGTAAATTCCAAATATTATTTCAGTCTAAAATATTCAATTTTATACCATTCAATTTGAAATTTTTCATTTAAGAAAAAGTACAATTACGTAATATTTATAAGTTTCTGACTGTTCATTTAAAATCAGTAATTATAAATTAAATATTCAAAACTGTAAAACTAAAATTTGAACGTTACAACTTCAATTTTTTTATTTAAAAAATTTTTAATTTGTAAGTTAAATTCTTTCAAGAAATCCGAATACGTTGAAGAAATGTTTAGAAGTTTTAACATTATTTTAAAATTTTGAATAATTTTAAATACTTTAATTTGAAATCTAATATAGATTTTGGAAGATTTCGAACAAAAAATTTCGAAGCTATTTAAGAATTTTGAAAGGATTTTAAGGACATTTTTTCAATTTTGAAGAATTAGAAAAAATTCTAATCATTTTAAAAGATATTTAGAAGTTCTGAAACAATTTTAAAAATAAGTTAAAATTTAACAAGAAAGTCAAATAACTGTAAATGTTTCAAAATTTGGAAATAAAATTTTGAATCATTTCAAGGATTTTTAGACTATTTGAAACACAAATAACTTTTAATTTAAGTTCTTTTCTGTTCATAAAAAAATGCAATCGTTCAATTTTTAATGTTTCCAGCTTACAATTGATTAAAATGATATAATTTTGAAAATTTTTAAATGAATTAGTTCTTTAATTTAGAGCATAAAAATGATAACCCGGAACTATATGTTTGGGACCGAATGCATTTAATTTTTAATTGGTTAGTTGAAAAGTGTAGAAAAGCTTCCATTTTACGTATATAAAATAATAAAAATTTACGTATATAAAATAATGAGCATGTGAATACAAAAATTTTTGAATGAAAAAACTGTTGAGCTTCATTTCTAAAATTTTAAAGTTCAAAAGTTTCACTTTGATTGCTTTAATTTGCAGTTCAGTTGTTATTGCTTCAAATTAAAAAATTATTGTCTTTGAAGTGTGATTTTTTAAATTTCGTTGACCGTGAAAAATGTTTTCCCATCGAGAAAAAAATCGGGAAAATTAAAAAAATGCTCCAAAATTGCAGTTTAAAGAAATTCACTTTTAGTTAAATTTTCAATTAATATAAGTAATTAACCAGATTCAAGAAATTTAATTGTTTAAACGATTTATTATAAGTATTAATAATATTATATTTGAATAATGCTAGAAAGATGCCGTTTTTTCTGAAATTTCTGGCTTTTTGTCCAGTTTTCAATAGGATTGAAATAATAATGAATTCAATTTAACAAAAATAATTTTTTAAACAAATTATTATTGTTTATGACTCTTCATCTATAGCAATGTCTGATAGTTGCGGTTTTTTCGGTGATATTTACCTTCATGTCCTTTTTCACTTAGTGACATAATAATTAATTAAATTTAACAAAAAAGTTGTTTAAACAATTTAATATTGTTTATAACTATCTTTTCTTAGATAAGTGCTAGACAGTGACGGTTTTTTCTAAAGTCTTTAACTTTGCATCTTTAACTCTAGCACTTATGTAAGTATATATAGTTATAAACAATATTAAACAACTTTGTTTATTAACTTTTATTAATTATTACTTCATTAAGTGAAAAAAGATAGAAAATTAAAAATGTCCGAAAAATCGCAACTATTAGGTATAGATATAGATGAAGATAGTCATAAACAATAATAATTTGTTAGAAAAATTGTTTTTTCGAAATTTAATTGATTATTAAGTCACGCTTATGGAAAAATAGACAGTTGAAAATTTCACAAAAAACCGCAACATTCTACCAATTAATCAAAGATAATATTATTAACAAGGATAATAAATTGCTTAAACAATTATGTCTGTTAACTTGATATCAATATTACCTCAATTTAATTGGAAATTGGATAAAAATCCAGAAATTTCAAAAAAAAAAAATCCGCGTGTTTCTAGCATTATTCAAATATAATAAAAATAATAATAATAATAATAAATGGTTTAAACAGTTAATTTTCTTGACTCTGATTAATTACATAATTTATCTTAATTGAAAATTTGACTAAAAGTGAATTTTTTTAAATGGTAATTTTTGCGTTTTTTTAAGTGAATATTATTAAAAATAATGATAAATTGTTTAAACAATTACTCTTGTTAACATTGATGAACTATCAGTTCCCGCTAATTGAAAATTGGACAGCAAGTAGAAATTTTGTGAAAAAACCGCGTCTTTCTAACTGCTTTCTATAAGAAAATGTCTAAAAACAATAATAGATTTTTTAAACAATTTATGTGAACATCCAATTATCAGCATGAAATGGCCCTCTATGTGCCAGACACAATTTGCAGTTAAAAAATCGCAAAAAAGTCATAATCAATGCCAAAAACTCGCAAAACCCATTTTCAACTTATGGGGTTTTTTGGTTACCCTATAAAACAGACTTACGGCTAATTGTGAAGAGAAATGTTGAGTTTCAACTAGATTGAGGATTCTGAAAAGGATTTTATGCTTCAGAATGGTTCGATCTGATGTCCAAAGACACTAAAAAAAATTTCATTACCCTATCTCATCCGGAACACCCCGTTTTCAACCCTTAAAATATTGAAAAATCCAAAAAATGCCCTAAAATCCAGACCTAAAATTTCATACTTCAGAATGGTTCGATCTGATGTCCAAAGACACTAAAAAAAATTTCATTACCCTATCTCATCCGGAACACCCCGCTTTCAACCCTTAAAATATTGAAAAATCCAAAAAATGCCCTAAAATCCAGACCTAAAATTTCATACTTCAGAATGGTTCGATCTGATGTCCAAAGACACTAAAAAAAGTTTCATTTCCCTATCTCATCCGGAACACCCCGTTTTCAACCCCCAAAATATTAAAAAATCGAAAAAAATTCCATAAAATCCAGACCTAAAATTTGATGCTTCAGACTGGTTCCATTTGATGTCCGAAGGCACTAAGAAAAGTGTCATTCACCTATCTCATCCGGAACACCCCGTTTTCAACCCTTAAAATATTGAAAAATCAGAAAAAAAATCCAAAAAATGCCCTAAAATCCAGACCTAAAATTTTATGCTTCAGAATGGTTCGATCTGATGTCCAAAGACACTGAAAAAAGTTTCATTTCCCT
>NC_046665.1:122057591-122067925 GCF_010883055.1 Belonocnema kinseyi | reverse complement strand
AATAACCAATAAAGAAAGTTGCAAAAAAATGTTAATAGAAATTTTTTATTTAGAAGGAATTTATAATTGAATTTTACTTATTGAAAAAAGGGCTCGATACTTTTTTTTTTAATATTTAGAAAGTTTACCAACTGTCCAATAGTACTAACCAATAAAGAAAGGTCAAGTGCAAAAATGTTTTAATAGGTATTTTTTATTTAGAAGGAATTTAAAATTAAATTTTACTTACCTAAAAAAGGACTAGATACTTATTTTTTTGCAAGTATTTATAAAGTTCACCAACTGTCCAAAAGTAATAATAAATAAAGAAAGGTGCAAAAAAACCTTAAATGAAATTTTTTATTTAGAAGGAATTTATAATTGAATTTTACTTATTCAAAAAAGGGCTCGATACTTATTTTTTTTGTTTCAAATATTTAGAAAGTTTACCAACTGTCCAAAAGTAATAACCAGTAAAAAAATGTCAATTGCAAAAACGCTTAGTTTCCTATTGTTTTAATTCTCTTACCATAAATTTTTACTCGATTTTAAATTTAGAGTAACTTTTCGAATACACTTTAGATTAAAATTATTTAGTTTTTGAAATCCTGCTGTCCAATTTCAAATTATTGTTCTCAACGGAATAATTTCAAGTTCATACAATCTTTTCCCCTTTTTCAAAGAATTCCTATTTTCCTAATATTTGGAAAAAATTGATTAAAAATTCAACTACCTTGTTAAAAATTAATTTTTTCTGAAAGATTCATCTCCGTTGTTGTTAATTTAACTATTTTTTTCCAATTTGTTTCATTTTTAATTCGAAAATTTTTTTTATTGAAAATTTAGCTATTCCATTTTTGGTGAAAAATTCTTTGTTTTCTATTGAAAATTCATGCAGTTTTTTGATAATTTGTATTTATAGAAGAAAATTAACCTTCTTGGTTAAAAAATTAACTTATTGGTTGAAATATAATTTTTTAAAGATTCATATTCCTTATTGTTTAAAAATACATCTGTTTATTGGAAAATTAATCTGTTTTGAATGAGGATTCAACTATTTTATTGAAAATTCGTATTTTTTTTCAACTGTTTTTCATTTAAAATTAAAATCTTCTATTGCAAAATTATTAACTATTACAGTTTTTGTTTTTTTTTTGAAATTTAACTATTTTATGGGTAATTAGTTTTGTTTGTAAAAAATTAATTTTCTTATCTGGGAATATAACTATTCCATTTTTGATTGAAAATTTTTGCTTTACAAGTTAAAAATCTCAATTTCACTATTAAGTTGTTTGAAATTGTGAAATCTCATATAGAAAGTCTTGATAGACAGTTTTAAAATAAATAATTTTATATTTAAATATTGTAAATTAGTTTGTTTCAATTTTAAACGTACAAAATGGACTGTTTTTTTCAATTCTTTGAAATCTTAAAATATAAAATCGAAAGGATTTGATAATTTCACAATTTTCAGTCTAAAGGATTTAAAATGAAAGATTTTTTTAACTAAACGCCTCCAGAATAAATTTAAAACAATAAAAAATTAAGAAAACAGTCATTCTCGAATGCAACCCTTAAAAATGAAAATTTTATAGAACCAGGCATTGAAAATTGAATTATTTTTTATTTAAAGATTTTTAAAAATATTTAATATGCTAAACTTAAAAAATAGAAAGAAAAAATTTCAAACATTGGAATCATGTATAGCAATCTTGTTCTATATTCTTTATTAAAATGGAAACATATGAATTGAAACATTTCAAGAATTAATAATGATTCTAAATAAAGTGTTAAAAATTACACGATCTTAAATAAAAAAAATTAAAACGTGTGTTGTTCAAAATAAAAATTAAACCAAGTAAAATTGATGTCTCAATAATTTCTTTAATTTTGAATGGATACAAGTTTTGGTTGATTTTCGAAAAGCATAATTAAAAACTTGAATTTTTTAGGTTTCTAAATGATTTAAATTGCCATAAAATAATTAAAATTCCAAAGGATTTGAATATAAAAACAGTTTTATTATCACAACAATTATTGGTGACTTTCCCCATTTAAAATTACTTTTTATTTTGAACGTTTTTTTTAGGAATTACTCCATTTTAAAGATTTATAATTGAAATTGTTTCTATTTTGATCGTTAGCCTGACAATTTATATTGTTTTAAATATTGAATTATTCAATTTTCAAATTTCTAATCTGAAATATTTTATTTTTACCATTTCGAAATTTTCCTATTTTCAAAATTTTAATCGGTAATCATTCAATTTCGAAATTATTTATTTCGAAGAATGGTGCAATTTTGAACGCTTTAAATACAAATGGTAAAATTTCAACTTCTGTCTAATGAAATTTCACAAGTTTTAAAACTTTAGTATGAAATTTTTAAACTTGAAATTTGTGATTAAAAATTTTGTCAATTTCCAACACTTAAAAATTATTTGATTTTAAATGCATTTATTTAGAAATAATACATGCTATTTTAAATTGATTTGAAGTAGGAAGAGTAGTAGGATTTTTGCCTCTTTTTATTTTTTGTAAAAAAATATTATTGCCAAGTTATTTACAATTTCAGTGTTCTCAAGTTAATGTGCAGAATTCCTGAAAATAAAAACAAGATACAAGAATTTGGAAAAACATTATAAAATGTTCCTATTTTAATTTGAAAAAAGATATAAATTTTCTCAAAAAAGAAAAGAAAATTTTCGTTTACAAAAAATAAAAAATAAAGAAAGAAAAAGAGAAGTTAACCAACCAAATCCCCTTCATTCACATTTTTCTTTCCTCTTTTATTTTTATTATAATCATATCACAATAAAAAAAACATTTGTAAAAAATAAAAAAATAAAATTTGAGCAGGTAGGAACAGCAACGAAACCACGAACTGTTTTTTTTGTGATATAATAATAAAAATAAAAAAGAGAATGAAGGGGATTTGGTTTGTTGCCGTTTCATTTTTATTTCCTCTATTTTATTTTTGTCTGAAAAAAGAATTTATTTTCTTTTTTTTTTAAAATTGTATATTTTTTCAAATTAAAATAGGAACATTTTATAATTTTTTACCAATTTTGGTAGTTGGTCTTGTTCTTTTCAGTAATTCTGCACATTAACTTGAGAAAATTTAAATTGTAAATATAACTCGTTAATAATAAAGGCAACAATTCCGTTCATAACTTTTTGATTAATGTTCCTATTCATAGCATTTCATAACATTCATAAAATTTCTATTCATTCCATTCATTCATAGTATTCATTCATATTCTATTCTATTCATAACCCCTTGACCATATTCAATGAGGTTATACTCTAGTTTATATATGAATTATTTCTTAATGTTTCTGAATATTATTATATGAGAACAAATTTTAATTGCTTTTAAATATTAGGAAAATAATTTTGTTCTCGACATTTTTCTACCAGGCTATAATTTGTTAACTTTATTAATTTATTTGCATTTAATTTCATTTAATTTTGTTATTTTATTGTATTCAACTGTAAAAACATTTTTCGCACTCGCAACCAAAAATTTACCAGTTACGACAAATTTTAAACAAAATGTAGATTTTTGGAGCTATTGAAAAAATTTTGAAAACCTTATAAGGCCTTTAAAGATTTCAAAATAATAGATTTTTTGTCAAGCTTCTGAGAAAATATTTAATTAATTTTTTTATAAGTATTGAAAGAAATTATTTAAAAATATTTTAAAATATTTCAAATAATTTCTTATAATTTCGGAAAATAATGTATAAGATTTGGGAGCAAATTTTTTAAAAAGTTTGAATAAATTTAATAAACATTTGGACTTTTTAAAATGGTAAACAAATAATTTTATTGAAAACAAACTGTAGATTTTTGTAGATCTCTAACAAAAAATTCATAAGTTTTTTGAGAATTTTTAAAAGTTTCAAGAAAATAAAAAATTATTCTCAAGATTTCTTAGAAAATTTTTAATAGTTCTTTATCTTACAACATTTATTTTAAGAAAATATTTAAATAGATTTAAAAACATTTCAAAAGATTTCCCAAATTGTCAAGAAAGAATGTGGTAGATTTATAGATAATAATTTTTTAATTTCGCAAAATTTTAGTAAAAATGTGAACAATTTTTTTTAATATTCGGAAGTTTTTTAATTAAATAAACCTAAAAACCAGAAATAGGTTTTTGAAGATTTTGAAGTTTTTTAAAAAAGATTTTAAAGGGTTTCAAGATGATAATAAAAATTCGTAAGATTCCTGCGATTATTTAAAGTGATTATTTTTTCAAATGATTTTCAAGAAAATATTACAATAGATTTCCAAAATTGTCAAAAAAGAAGTCGTAATATTAAAAAAAAATTTAAGAATAATAGTTGAAAGGATATTCAATTTTTTTTTTAATTTTGAAGAGATTAAAAATATTTTACAAACTGACGACTTCCGAACATTTATAAAATTTTCCTAAATTTTTTTTAACATAACAAAATTAAAAATATTTTGGAAATTTATCGGGAAACCTAGGCGAATTATATTTATAGTATAAAGAAAATAAATAAAATTAAAGAATAGATATTAAAAATTTCTATTTTGTATCGAAAATTACTTTTTCGTTCGAATATATAACATCTATTTTTTTTATATTCTGGACTCTTGTTGCAAATTCAAAATTTTTTCTTGAAAATTCGTCGTTTTGGTTTTAAAATTCATTTGCTTCGGTAGAAATTTCATTATTTTTTTATTAAGATTGTAAATGTTTGACTGAGAGTTCAACTATTTTGTTAAAAATTTGTTTGTTTTTTTCTTTGATTCAACTCTTTTTTATTTAACATTAAAAATATTATTTTCTTTGATTATCATCTATTACATTTTTTGTTGCTAATTTATCTTTACTCGTTAAAAATTCAACTACATGATTAAAAGTTTAATTACTTTGTTAATAATTCACTTGTAAAATGAGAATTTTTTCCAGTATTTGAGTAGCCACTGATGTGAAATTAAATAGGTTTTTAACTGGAAACACAATTCTTAACTTTCAGTCGAATTAACAGAGAAATATTTTATTTGAAATGTGAAAAGTAATGTATAAAAAATAGATTAAAATAAAAAAATTAAAATAAAAAAACGGAGAGTAACGTGTTCATAGGTTTACGCTTGAGCCGTTCAGTAGCTAATATGCAGAAATGGTTTAACAATCCTGACTTGGCAAAAATAGGAGAAGGAAATCCGAGAATTGTGGAAGTGCGTCTGTGATATGAAATTCGTGTTTAATTCTCGCATGCTTTTAATTTTTACATACTTTTAAATTATTTATAAAAAAGCAAATAATAATATTGTAAATTATTTTAGAATAAAAGATGCAAAAAAATTATACTTTAAATTGATGAATTTGATGATGAAAATTATTTCTGAATTTTTCTAAACATTATTCATAAAGGTAAAATTTTAATTTTTCTTATTAGTTTTTAATATTGGGAAATAATTTTGTTATCAACATTTCGTTACCGGCTATAATTTCTCAATTTTTTCACGCACCCAGAGGGATGAAAAAAAAACGAAATTGTAGGTAAAAACTTAGAATATCTTAGTTTAAAAAATGTGAAGACTATAAGAAACAATAAAACAAAAATTGTGAAATTTTAAACAAAGTGGAGATTATTGATGATTTTGAAATAAAAATTTAAAGCTCTTCAAGGATTTTTGAGGTTTGAACATAAGGATATTTTTTCTTGAGATCTCAGGAAAAATTTTAATTAATTGAAAACAATAATTTAAAGGAATTACTCAAAAATATATCAAATTTTTCAACAGATTTCCAAAATGGTGATAAAAGAATGTGGGAGATTTGAAGACAACTTTTTTTTTAATTTTGCAGAATTTCTTCAAAATTTTATGTAAAATTCGAATCATTTTAAAAGATGTTGGGAACTTTTACAAAAATGTTATAAATAATGAAAAATTTAAAAAACCTAAAACAAATGTAGATTTTTAAATAAAATATTGAAGTTTTTTTAAAGAGTTTAAAAGTTGTTTACCAAAAAAATATCGACAAATTTTTTATAAATTATTTTTTGATTAGTCGCGTCGTTTTTGTTTTAATCTTGAAAAATGACATCACAAATAAAAATTTTGGAAAGAAAACAAAATGTAAAATAAAGTGTTTAATAAAAAAATTGTTTACTTAAATTAGATCTTAAAATTTTCTTTTGACATTTTTTGTCACGAGACATTTGATGAGAATGCGTTCGTTAAAGCCGAAAGAGTTTTAACAAAAGAGAATTCACAATCACTAAATTTCAGTTGTCGGTGGTAGGGCCTTTAAATTTTAAAAGTCCTATGCATAAATGTGGGGAAATACAATGACCGGCAAATTTTTTTAAAGTTAATTTAAAGAGAATATTTAAAAAGATTATATAACATTACAACAGATTTCTAAAATTTTCAAAAATGAATCCGAAAGCTTATTGACCACTTTTATGAATACTTAAAGTGAGTTTAAAAGATATTTAGGAATTTTTGTAATTTTCAAGATATTTAAAATATTTTTAAACTTTAAAAGATTTCCGACTGTTTATAAAATATTCTTAATTTTTTTCCAAACGTTAAAATTCTGAAATATGTTTTTAATTACTCAAAATTTTGCTAAAATTTTGTAAAATCTTATGAGATAAAAAATATTACTTATAATTTTCCATATAGAATAAAAATCAATCATTTCTTTTTAAATAAGAAATTCTGGCGTTAATTATGATTTTTTGTGCAGTTTTTGTAAAAGAAATAAGTTTTTAAACAATTTATTATCATTTGTAATAATATTATCCTAAAATAATGGTAGAAAGTTGCAGTTTTTTTTCTAAATTTTGCCACTTTTTGCTCACATATCAATTAGAGTTAGGTAATAATTAATCAAAATTAACAAACATAATTGTTCAAACAATTTATTATTATTTTTAATAATATTCTTTTTAAATAATTTTCTGTGGTTTTTCTGAAATATTCAACTGTTTTCAACCTTTCACCTAGAGTGAAGTAAAAATTAAGGTAATTTAATAAACATAATTGTTTAATGAAACAATGGTTTATATTTATCTTCTCCTATAGCAATGTTAGATGCGCTTTTTTCTGGAATTTTCAACTTTTTGTTAACTTTTGACTTAAGAGAGAGAGGTAATAATGCATTATATTTAACAAAAATAATTATTTAAACAATTTATGATTATTTTAAATAATATTATCTTTGAATACTGATAGAAAGTTGCGATTTTTCTGAATTTTTGAATTTATTTTCAATTTTTCATTTGGAGCGAGATAATAATCAATTAAATTAAGCAAAAACAATTGTTTAAACAATTTATTATTATATTATCTTTAAATGATGATAGAAAGTCGTGGGTTTCGGAATTTTAAAATGTATATTCAACTTTTCAGTTAGAGCAAGGCAATTAACAATTAAATTTAACAGAAATAATTGTTTAAACAATTTATTATTATTGATAATAATATTGTCTTAAAATAATGATAAAAAGTTCCAGTTTTCTCTAAAATTTTCCACTTTTTATTCAAATGTCGATTAGAGTAAGGTAATAATTAAAGTTAGCAAACGTAATTGTTTAAACAATTTATTATTATATTATATAGTATTATCTTTGAATAATGATAGAAAGTTGCGATTTTTTCTGAACTATTCAACTTTTTGACAATTTTTCTCCTAGAGCAAAGTAAACATTGATTTAATTTAATGAACATAGTTGTTTAAACAAACTATGGTTTATATTTATCTTCTCCTATAGCAATGCTAGGTAGTTGCGCCTTTTTCTGAATTTTTCGACTTTTTGTCAATTTTTCACTTAAGAGAGTGGTAATAATGCATTAAAGTTAACAAACATAATTGTTTAAATAATTTATGATTATTTTAAATAATATTATCTTTGAACAATGATAGAAAGTTGCGGTTTTTCTGAATTTCGGAATTAATTTTCAATTTTTCAGTTATAGCTAGGTAATATTCAATTAAATTGAGCAGAAATAATTGTTTAAATAATTTATTATTATTTTACATAATATTATCTTTGAATGATGATCGAAAGTCGTGGCTTTTGCAGATTTTTAAAATTTATATTTAAATTTTCAGTTAGAGCGAGGCAATTATCAATTAAATTGAAGAGAAATAATTTTTTTAACAATTTATTATTATTGATAATAATATTGTTTTAAGATAATGCTAAAATGTTCCAGTTTGCTCAAAAATTTTCTACTTTTTGTCCAAATGTCAATTAGAGTATGGCAGTAATCAATTAAAGTTAGCAAACGTAATTGTGTAAATAATTTATTAATAGTTTTAAGATAATTGTTCCAACAAACTTTTGTTTATAATTATCTTCTTCTACAGTAATGCTAGATAGTTGCGAATTTTTCTGAAAATTTTTACTTTTTGTCAACTTTATACTTAAAAGTGGGATAATAATTCATTCAATTCCACAAAAATAATTGTTTAAACAATTTATTATTATTATTTTAAATAATATTTTCTTTGAATAATGATAGAAAGTTTGCGATTATTTCTGAAATATTTAACTTTTTGTCAACCTTTCCCTTAGAGCGAGGTAAAAATTAATAAAATTTAACAAACAATTGTTATGTCTTATAACTATCTTCTCTCAGATAATTGCCAGAAATTTCTGTTTTTTTCTGAACTTTTGAACTTTTGAGTTTCGAGAATTTTGTTCAAACCAGTTGATTAGATAGGCTAAAAAATATCTGATGAAAATAAGAGTGAAAATAAAAAATAAAAATTGAGAGTTAAAAATGTTCGCCCCTGTCGGAATGGAAAATTCGTGACGTTCGAGACCCGCATTTAGCGGTTGTCAATTTTCATTTCATTGTTTAAAATTCAGGACGACTTCATCACGTCCTATCAATACAGTTTAACTCTCTTTAAATTTCGCGCGAAACCCCATTTTTACGAGCAGCTTGGTTCGCCCATACATATATCGCTTCTGTAAAGTCAAATGTCCTTGAGAGCCATTATGTTCTTGTCGCTTACGTGCACTTCTCTCGGGTTAAAATCGAAATATAATATTGCTTCAAAGTGAATGAACCTTCAGGTCGCTCTCGGCTCAGCCTTTCTCTACTTTTCCGTTTGCAGGATAGATACAGGCTTGGAAAAATTGATAATAGCTTTAGGAGGGAAACGGGGCAGTGCACCCCCCCACCCCCACCCCACCCCCTAGAAATCGACCAAGAAGTTGCAAAGTATTGATTTGCCCCCCTCTGACATGGAATGATTACATTCATCGGATCGTCGGAACTGGAAATCTTTCAATTCTTCCTTGCTTTTGTTCAATCTTTAAAATTTATCTGGAATCTTTGTGAAATAATAGAAGTCTTTGTGAAATCTTTGGGAAATCATTAAAATCTTTTAGGGTAAAAATTTTGGATAAAAAGCAGTTTTATTTTATCAACTGTAAATACAAATAAATAAATAAAGAATTTTTTAAATGGATCTGTACTTTAATTATAAAAAAACTGAACAATAATTAATCTGAAAAAACGATTCTAAATCTGTTTAAAATTTGAG
The DNA here is from genome assembly GCF_010883055.1 of Belonocnema kinseyi. Lineage (NCBI taxonomy): Eukaryota > Metazoa > Arthropoda > Insecta > Hymenoptera > Cynipidae > Belonocnema > Belonocnema kinseyi. The sequence goes on along the minus strand of NC_046665.1, from coordinate 122,058,396 downwards.
AATGTCCAGGTTGTAGATGTTTCAATTCGAAATTCTTAATAAGAATTGAAATTAATATAATATCATTTATTCCGATAATTTTGTTTTCAAATACAAATTTATTTTTTATATTAATTATTTAGCCGTTAAAAAATGTAAATGTAATTAAAGGCTTTTATTAAATTAAAAATATTGTTTAAGTCTAAATTATTAAATTTCGGGGCGACTGAAAAATCCCGAAAAATAAAATTCCCGACACTGTAAAATTTCCGAATTAGATAATTCTCGATTAATCAAATTCGCGAATAATAAAATTGCCGAAAAATAAAAATACCGATATGGAAAATTCCCAAATAATAAAATACACGAATAATAAAATTACCGAAAAATAAAAATGGCGAATTGGAAAAATGCCGAAAAATAAAATTCACCAATAATAAAATTGCCAAAAAATAAAAATACCGAATTGGAAAATTCCCGAATATTAAAATTTCCGACAGTTTATAATATTACTAAATTGGAAAATTCTCGAATAATAACATTTGCGACAGAAAATTGCCGATTTATAAAATATCCGAATTCGAAAATTCCCAAATTTTAACAATTACAATTTTTTATAAATATATTTTATTGATTACAAATACAACAATAAGACATTAGTTTGAAAAATTATGTTTAACATTTAAAATTTCGAAGTTTATTTCTTGAATTCAAAATAGCAATAACTTTTATATCGCCTTCCTTATTTTTGAAAACGTGCGCTTGGAACAAAATTTTCGTTAAATTTTCTACGTACCTTATAACGTTTTTCAATAGACTCGAAATA
>NC_046665.1:122043569-122057491 GCF_010883055.1 Belonocnema kinseyi | reverse complement strand
TAATTTAACATTTTATTTTTGCGAACGCTTTTTGTATTGTTTCAAATACTGTGAACATTAAAAAAACATGCATTACCTAGAAATGTTTTATTTAAAATTATTGCTATTTTTAAATAACAAAATAAGCTTCGAAATTTTTAATGTTAAAAATAATTTTTGAAACTAATATTTTGTTGTTGTATTTGTAATCAATACAATATATTTATAAAAAATTCTAATTGTTAAAATTCGGGAATTTTACAATTCAGATATTTTATAAATCGGTGATTTTCTGTCGGGAATTTTCCAATTCGGTAATATTATATACTGTCGTAAATTTTATTATTCTGGAATATTCTATTTCGGGAATTTTATAATTCTGAAATTTTATTATTCGGTATTTTTATTTTTCGGCAATTTTATTATTGGAGAATTTTATTTTTCGGCAATTTTCCAATTCGGTATTTTTATTTTTCGGTAATTTTATTATTCGTGTATTATTCGTACTGTGTCGGGAATTTTAATTTTCGGGATTTTTCAGTCGTCCCTCAATTTCTCACCCATTTAATTTGGAATTTTTTAATTTAGAAAAAGAATAATTATTTAATATTTAGCTATATTTTATTGCTCACTTATGATGAGTCAATTAAAACCAAATATTTAAAAGTAAACAATTTGAAACTGAATTGTTTTACATATAAAGCTTTTAATCTCTAGAATTTCGAAGAGATTTAAACTTTTAACGTTGCCATTTTAATTGTTCTATTTTAAAAAATGTTAAATTTGTTAGTTAAATCTATAAATTTTGACGTATAAATAACAATAATTGAATGCTTATTATTTGTAGAAAGAGTAATTTTAAGAGATATTAAGAAGTTTTGAAAGGATTCAAAATTAATTAAAAAATTGACACAATTTCAAGTAATTTGAACCAAGTGTGTTAAGATTTTTTCAGAAATTCTAAATATATTTTAAAATTAATCGAATTTTTCGTACAATTTTTGGAAAATCTTGCAAATTACAAAAAAAATCCCTAAAATCTTCCTGTTTTTTTTTTTAATAATTTTTTTAATCTTTCAAAATATTTTTAAATTTTCTGTTACAATAATTCCTCAATATGAAAAGTCATAAAAAATTTTCCCATGAATCTTAAGAAAATGTTTTTATTTTTTTTCAAGCCTTTCACAATTCTTAACAAGATTCCTAAATTTTTGTTTGAAATCTGCAAAAATCTAAATATTGTTTTAAATTCGACTGTGGGTATTTGCTACCAAATTTCGGTATGAATAGCCGAATTAAAACTTTTAAATATCTCTTAAAATTACTCTAATTTTTCTGCAAATAATAAGTGTTCTATTATTATTTAAAAACTCAAATTTTAAGAATTTTTTTAATTTGCAGGATTTTCTAAAAATTGTAGGAAAAATTTAATTCATTTTTAAATATATTGAAAAGTTCCGGAAAAAATTTGAAAATGATTTTTAATTAATTAAATTTTAATTTAAAATAAAAATGATTTAACTTCTAATTTAAGAACTGGTAAAATTAAAAATTATATATTTTGTAATTTTTAATATGTCTAGCTTAAAATTACTTAAAATAATAAAATTTTTAAACATTTTTAAAGTTCATTGCTTGATTCCTTAATTTAGAGCATTGAAAATGTTAACATAAATTTATATTTTTGGAACCTAATCTGAATCTTTGAACTGTATAATTTTGCAGTTTTTCTGCATATCATTTTAAATTCTTCAATTGAAAACTGTTAGTGCCTTCCATTTTATACGTGTAAGTTATTGAGCATTTGAATACACCATTTTTAAATTGAAAAACTTTTTAAATTCAATTTTAAAAGTTTAAGGTTCAAGACTTCCACTTTGAATGCTGTAATTTGTTTATTGGTTATTACTTTAAATGGAAAAATGTTTAGAATAGAGTTTAATTTTTTTAATTTCATTGACTGTCAAAAATGTATCTGAAAACTTTGTAAAGTATTTGAAATTTTTGTTCAGTCTTTGAAATCTATCTGAAATCTTAATGAAATAATATAATTCTTCGTAAAATAATAGAAGTATTTGTGATATCTTTTTAATCTATGCGATATCTTTGGAAGATATTTGAAATCTTCCGGAAATCATTGCATTATTTATTGTAAAATCTTTGAAAAATCTTTGACAATTTTTTTAATATTTGGTAATATTTGCGAAATTATAAAAAAATCTATGTAATCTTTTAAATCTTTGTGAAATCTTTGGGAATTCTTTGAAAATCTTAACGAAATATTTTTGAAACATTCACTGATGTTTCTGAAATTATTTAAATCTTGGAAATCTATCTGAAATATTTGTGAAATATTTAAAACCTTTGTGAAATCTTGATGAATTTTAAAAATCTTTGCGAAATATATGGTAGTATTTGCGAAATTATTTCAATCCTTAGGAAATGTTTCTCAAATTAGTTCAGTTTATATTTGATTTTTTTTAGCGTATTTGGGAAATTATTGAAATTTTTGGGAAATCTTTGAAATTTATCTGAAAACTGCGAAATATTTTACATTTTTGTTCAATCTTTGAAATATATCTGAAATCTGAGTGAAAAATAGAATTCATCGTAATTAAATTTTAAAGTTAAAAAGACACATTTTCAACAAAGAAGTGGAATTTTCAGCGAAATATATGAATTTGCGAAAAAATAGTTGAAGTTTCAATTTAAAAAATCAATTTACAACAACAAAATATGGAATTATTTATATATTTATTTATTAATTATTTATTATTTGAATTTTCAAGTAAAAAAGATCTATTTTCAATCAGAAATGGAAATTAAGAATCAAAACTTAGTACTACTGCCATGATTGACAAAATAAAATCCATTATTAAAACAATTGTGAAAAAGTTATGTTTTCAACATAAAAACTAATTTTAAGTAAAAAAAAAAATTCAACAATAAATATAATCAAGTATTCAACAAAATAGTCCAATTTTCAATCAATGAGATTAATTTTCAACAACAAAATTAATTTTAAACTAAACAGTCCCATTTTTAATTAAAAAAGAGGAAATCTTAAGCGAAGAAGATTACAAAGACGAATTATTAACTAAAAAAGATTAATTTTTTACAATAAAATGGAAAAGTTACATTTTTAGTGAAAAAAGTTGATTTTTAACAACAAAGACAAAATGAATTTTCACCAAATAATGCATTTTCTGTCAAGATGATTAAGTTTCTAACAAAAAAAGTCAAATTTTCAAATACAATGATTAATCTTAAAAAATGACTTTTTAACAAAGTAATTATATTTTCAACGAAAAAAATGAATACTTAACAAAAAAATTTATAGTTCAATTTTGAATTCCAAAACGATTAAAAGTTTTAATAAAAAACAGTTGAATTTATAAAAAAAATTCTGGAAAATAGTTGAATCTTCAACCGAAAATATAAATTTCCAACCAAGAAGATGAATTTCTTGCAGAAAAGACATAAATTTGAAAAATTAAAAATTATTTTAAAATTCGGAACAAAATTCTTACATTATCAACCAAACATTAAATTTTTTTAACAAAGTAGTGGAACTTTTAACAAAATCTTTAATTTTGTAACCAAAAAAGATTAATTCTCAATTGAAAATATATAATAGATAGTAATTGAACTGAAAAATATTAAAAATTTTGAATCGAAAAAATTTGAATTCATATAAAAAGATGAATTTTTAACAAAATAGTTAAATCCTTATCAAAAAAATATTTTAATTATAATCAAACATTTGCAATTTTAACAACACTAAAAAGATGAAATTTTTAACGAAAAGATCTTTTTAAGTCCAGAATTTAAAAAATAATTAGGTAAATTATAATTTGACGGGAAAAATAGTTTTTGAAACAAAATCAAAATTTCGAACGACTATTTTTTAATTTTCTTCATTTTCTTTCAGGTTATATAAATATAATTTTCCTAGGTTTCTTGAGAAAATTGAAAAAGACATGAAGTTTTCAGATATGTCGAAAATGTATTTAAGCAATATTTCCGACCCAAGTCGCTGATCAATTTTCATAGCAATAACCCCAGAGGAAGAGCTTCACAAACTCATCCTGTAAGGCTCTTCACCTCAGGCCCATTAGCATCCAAAAATATTATAATTTGTTTAAAAAAATTCGGTTTTAAATGGTAACTGGCAGTGACTTTGAATTGTGATCCAAAGTGAAATTCTCACAGAGGGGCGTGGGAGGTAGATGATGCATATGTTGAGAATTTGCATTGTTTGAAGAAAAAAAGTCAGCTCTGTACGTGCTACTGAGCAATAATTCACTTTGCGGTTTTGCGGACCCGTTGCGCTAGCAACCTGTCACACGCACACTTTCAAGCACTGATTCTACTTCTGACTAACGGTTAACAATGAAATCTCTGCCATTGACGAATATTACAGTCTTCTTACAATTAGTTGCGGTCACATCTCCGTGGTGCGGTTTCTAGATCGCATTTTCAGCCTTAAAAGAATCAATCCACAAAGGACATTTTCACTTTTACGCAGTGGGGCATTAGGTAACTATATATAGCAATTTCCAGAATTAAAAAAAAAATGTATGAGAATAGAGGCTGAAATTTGGCTAATAATATACATTTCTTTATAGTCAAAATATTGGCACTAACTTTCCAATGAAGAATATTACATTTTTTAAATTCAAATTTCGCGCCAGAGTAACGTAAAAATTGTGACGTCAGTATTCGATATTTCCAGCTGAGCGGGGCGAAATCCATTATGTCTGAACGCTGAGGGCCAAACAATAATACCAATTGCATGGGACATAACTTAATTTTTTCTATGTAGGCAGTGGGGCGTTGGGTTACTTTTTTCACTCGGAAGATTAATTTTCAACTAAAATGATACTTGAATTTAAAAAAAAAGTTTTTACACAAGAATAGAGGCTACCAATTTTCTATTAATATACAGTTATTTAAATCCAAAATACTGCTCGTAACTTTTAAATGAAGAGTAGTACCTTTATTAAATTTAAATTTCGCGCCAGAATAACGTCAAAATTGTGACATCAGTATTTGGCATTTCAATTTGATTGGGGGGAATCCAATATGTCTGTACACTGACGGCCAAACAATAGAATTTTAAAAACATTTTTATACGAGAATTGACAATGGTTAAACTAAGATACGCCATCTGGTGTGAAGAATCTGAACTAGAAAAAATAGGTACGATTTTAAAGATGCATTTTTAATTTGTGTATACAAGTGTTATAACGATTTTTGTGTGGAGTTTAAAGTATTTATTGGATGCTAAAAATAAATCTTTATCGGAAACAAAGGTTTTTTAGGGGGAATTTACATTTTGTACAGTGAAAAAAACGCATTTGTTGACAGAAATATTAAAAAAAAAAAAAAAAAAAAAAAACAATTCTTGTACTATTTATTGTGATTTTCAACATTATAAAGTTACATGGACTTATTTTAAAGAAAAAATGAATTTCAAGTAAATTTTTATTTAATTATACATAAAATATTTACTATTTAAAAATCTGATATAAAATCGTTTACAAAGCATTGAAACTTACATGAAGTAGTGAAATAATTGTTCTTTTCAACCAAAATTTTTTTTGACAAAAGTGTGTTTTTTTACCTTATAACATAGAAATTCTATCTTAAACGATTTTTTTTATAAAGACATTTTTTTAGTATTTAATCATTGTTTTTAATGTCACAAAACAATCGTAAAAACACTCATGCCAAAATCTAAATGCATCTTGAAAATTGGACCTACTCTTTCTAGTTCGAGTTTTCGGCACCAGGTGGCGAAATGGTCGACCACCATTCCCCATAGAGGTTAAAAATGGTCTATTAATATAAATTTTTTAAAAATTAAAATTATTGCTCGTAACTTTGAAAAGAAGAATATTACATCTATTAAATTTAAATTTCGCGCCAGATTGACGTCCAAATTGTGACGTCAGTATCTGCTCCTTAAAGTAGAGTGGGGGAAATCCAATATGTCTGCACTCTGAAGGTCAAACGATAGTGCCAATTGCATGGGACAGATTCGATATTATTTTTGAAGAGATATGCAATTTAATAATAAAATTAATATTTTTTTGTAACAAATTATAATTTAATTGAACAGCTTTTAATAAATAATTTTTTTTAATAATTTAAAAAATTAACAAATCAAAATAATTAAAAAAAATAATAATATCTAAATATACTTGACAGAAAATCTTTTTTCCAAGATAATAAAAAGCTGAAAAAAAATTCAAACTTACAAAAAATACTTTATTTTAACCATTTTTTTCAATTGAATGTTTTCTTAATATCGCTTCTTATCAATTTTTCGAAAATGGTTGAATTTTAATAAGTGATCAAATATTTTTTGTGAACACAATCATTTTCGTGAGTTTTTAACTTTTTTCCAATGACTGCATGTTTAACACGACAAGTACCTTAAATGATTAAGAATGTAACAGTTTTTGGTTGCAAATTAATAATTTTTGCTTGAAAATTGATCATGATTTTTTTTAATTCACCTTTCTTGCTTAAAAATTAACTTTTTTCGAAAATTCACCTAATTTATTTTACATTTGTGATTTTGAATTATCAATTTGTCCTTTTGTGTTAAAAGGTAATTTTTTTAATGAAAAGTTCATCTTTCTTGGTTTAACATTTTCTTTGGTGTTGCTTGCAAATATCTGATAGAATTTTTTGTAATTCAACTATTTGGTTAATAATAAATTTGGTTGAAGATGAACTTTCTGTTAATTCTTTTTGGCTTGAAAACTCAACTCTTTTGTTGAAAATTGGTCCCTCTTTTTTTGTAGAAAATTGATCTTGGTTAGAAATTTATCATTTTGATTGAAAATTTAACTGAAATTAGTAGTAAACAAAAACCTCATGATCAAACTTTAATTTGAAAAATTAGTTAAATTGGTTGAAAAATGGATGTAAATTTAACTATTTTCTGGAAAATTCGTTTTGTCTTCGTTGTAAATTAATTTTTTGAAACCGAAAATTAAATTATTCTATTTTTTGTTGAAAATTCGTCCGTTTGAAAAATTAGCCGTATTGTTGATTTAAAAAAGATTAAACTTATTAATTTAAAATTAAACTGTTCAACATTTGGTTAAAAAATTTATTTCTTTTTAGTTAAAAATTTTAACTTTTGTTAGAAATTCATTTTTTGGTTGAAAAATGCATTGTTTTTTTAAAATTACCTATATTTGGTTCAAATTTAAACTACTTTGTTAAAAATTCATTCTTTGGTTGAAAATTCATTCTTTTGGTGGAAAATTGATATTTTACTTAAAAATTGGAGTAGAGTTGTTTCAAACCTAAACCACTCGATTAAAATTTTTTTCTGGTTTATTATTTTTCGGTTGAATCTTTTTGGTTAAACATTCAACTATACTGGGTTTAAATTTAAACTTTTTTTATTAAAAAATCATTTTTTTTTGAAGATTTTTTGCATGAAAATTAATCTTCTTTGTTCAAAATTAATTTTTCGTTGTTGAGATTTATTATTTCAGTTGAAAATTAATCTGTTTGATTGAAAAATTAACGATTTTGTTGATTAAAAAAAATCTTAACTTAAAATTTAATTATTCCACTTTGGGCGGAAAATTGATATTTTTTAATTGAAAATTTAACCTCTAGGCTCAAAAGACATGTATTTTGTGGAAAATTCGTCTTTTTAGTAGAAAATAAATCTTCTTGGTTGAAATTATATTCTTTAAATTGTAATCTCAACTGTATTTTGATCAAATTTAAACTACTTGGTTAAAAAAATTTTTTTTTTTTTGTTGAAGATTTTTTGGATGAAAATTAATCATCTTGGTTGAAAATTCATTTGTTTTCTGAAGATTAATAATTTCAGTTGAAAATTAATCTGTTTTGTTGAAAAATTAACGATTTTGTCGATTAAAAAAAATTAATCTTCTTCAATTAAAAATTAACTATTCCACTTTTGGTTGACAATTCAGATTTTTAGTTGAAAATTTAACTATTTTACTGTAAAGTCATGTGTTGTGGGTCAAATTTTTTTTTTTTTTTTTTTTTAGTAGACAATGAATCTTCTAAGTTGAATATTTATTCTTTTCGTTAAAAACTCAACTACACTTTGTTCAAATTGAAACTACTTTGTTAAAAATTCATTTTTTTGTTTAATATTCATCATTTCAGTTGACAATTCATCTCTGATTGAAAAATTAATTATTCAGCTGGTAAGTCCTTTTATGTTTAATTAAATATGCGACTTAAAATAATTTAATACAAAAGAATATATTGCCCCATTATGTTGAAAAGTCACCGTGTTTCCTCCCTTTTGAGAGCATTTACAAAGAGATTCAAATTCGCTGTTATTACAAAGGAATTTTCTAAAATATAGATACTGGAAATCTTAAGCCTTTATTACCTGAACGAGATGAACAGAGGAACCCTTTTCTTTATCCCTTTATTAATTCCCTTTTATTACTTTATTCTTACTTAATTAGTAATTTTTTTTCATAATTGGTTTTTTTTTTGTTTCAGGTGAGTTACGACTGTTCTTCATGATATTCATCGTCTCACTAATGAAGAACAATTAAGATAAATTGGTAAGATTCTGCATTAACTGATAATGTAGATTGTAGAAAAAATGGAAACCCTTTGTGCACAATACTTAATTCAGCCAAATTTTATAGAAACTAGATAAAAGCTAAGAAATTTTAAATGGAAACTTAGAATATTTAATTCGTTTCTTATTTTCGAAAATTAAGAGGCCCAAAAATATTTTAACAATATCAAATATAACACACAGGTTGGACCGGAAAACCGGGAAATGTCCGGGTATTTTTTGAGACCGGGAAAATTCGGGAAATGACAGTAAATTTATTTTTTGACCGAGAATTTTACACATTTTTAGAAGAAAAGTCTGTCGAAGTTCGATTTCAATAATTATTTAAATAATTAGTTGAATTTTTATCTTTGCCAAGTGGGCTATTATTCAGTTTATAATGAGTAATTCAAAAATCTTTTACTGAACAAATTTTCCATTTTTATTTTTGGGCTTACTTTTTTAATTTGAACTATTTTTAAATTCTGTATGGAAGACTTGCAAAATTAAAAATTTAAAGAGTTTGAAGTTATTCAATTTTTGTTGAAATCAAATATTTAAAAATAAACAATTTGAAACTGAGTTTTTAGGCATAGAAAGCCTGGAATCGTTAAAGTTTCTAAGTCCCTTTAAACTTTAAACGTTACAATTTTAATTGTTGTATTTGACAAATGTTTTATTTTTAAATGAAATTGTTGGATTTTTATCTATAAATAACAAATGAACACTTATTATTTTTAGAAAAAATTTGAGTAATTTTAAGATATATTTAGGAAGTTTGAAAAGATTTATAATTATTATGCAAATTGAACCAAATTTCCTTAAAATCTTTCAGATTCTTTTTTGACAGTTATGTAAATCTTTCAGAACCTTTTTAAATATTCTCCTGAAATAATTTTTCAAAATGAAAATATTTTTTCAAAATTCACAATTCTTGAAAAGCTTCTAAATCTTTTGTTTGAAAACTGCAAAAATCTATATTTTGTTTTAAGTTAGACTATCATTATAATTTTTAAATTAATTTTTAATATTTTCAAAACTTCTGAATATCTCTTTAACATTACTTAAATTTCTTTTAGAAATAATAAGTGTTCAATTGTTATTTATACCTAGAATTTTGGGGAAATTTTTTTTGAATTTGCAGAATTTCCTAAAAATTGCAGAAAAAAAATTAATTTTGACAGATAATTAAAGTTCTAAAAAAATGTCAGAAATAATTTTTAATTTAAACAAATTCAAAACAGCTTCTATATTTCTGAAGATTTTGAAATAGAATTTTGAATCTTTTCAAGTATGTTTAAACTATTTAAAATAAAAATAATTGACATTCTAAATTAGGAAGTGATTATTTTAAAAAATTTCCCTTTTTCAGTTTTTAATTTTTCTAGCTGAAAATTCCTTAAAATAATATAATTTCGAAAATGTGTTCGATCTTTGTTAATTTCTTTGACCGTAAAAAATGTTTGCAAACCGGGAAATTACTGCGAATTTATTTCTTCGATTAAAAAAGTCATCCTGAATTATCTTTTTCAATTATGCTATTATTCAGTTTACAATGCGTAATTCGAAAAACTTTTACTTAACACATTTTTCATTTTAGACTTTTATTTTTAGGCTTACATTTTTAATTTAAAGAATTTTAAAATGTTGACTTGAAGACTTGAACAATTAAAAATTAAAAGCGTTTTGAGTTTGAAAATTTTTGATAAAAAACATTTTTATTATATCAAATGTAAATATAAATAAATAAATTTTTTTAAACGGATCTGTACTTTAAGTATTAAAAAGTGGACAATAATTGATTTGAAAAAATGATTTTAAATCCGTTAAAAATGTAAGAATTTCTAGATTTTAACGAAACATTTTTTAATTTTTGAAGCCTTTCACAATCTTGGAAAAGCTTCTAAATTCCTTGTTTGAAATCTGCAAAAATATACATTTTGTTTGAAATAAGGCAACCAATTCAGATTTTTAATTAATCTTGTATCTTCAAAATTTCTAAATATCTCTTAAAATTGTTGAAACTTTTAATCGTTATTTGTACATGAAAATTTTTTTAACTTGCAGGATTTCTTAAAAATTAAATTCAATTTTAGATGATATGTAGAAGTTTTGGAAAATTTCAAAAATAATTTAAAATTTGAAAAAATGTTGAAGCTTTTGAAGAAGGTTTAAACTAGTTAAAATTAAAATAATGTAACTTGTAATATGATGAATGTTCAGTTAAAAAATTTCAATTTTTAATGTTTTTTTGTTAAAAATTTCTTAAAACAATATAATTTTTAAAATTTTAAAGTTCATTGATTGATTTTTTAATTTAGAGTATTGAAAATGACGTGGATTTATATTTTTGAACTGGATTTGAATATTTGAACTCTTTAGTTTATAAAAGTTAATATTTCTAAATTTGGCAGCTTTAAATTTTTATTTGTTTACTTATTATTTCAAATAGAAAAATATTTAGCATTAGAGTTTTAATTTTTCAATTTTATTGACCGTGAACAATACCTATACAAAGAAAGATAATAATGAGTCAAGTGCATCAGCCCGTTACAAAATGATTTTTCTCTTATTTCACTTTCAATCTCTTTTGGGTTGAAATAACATTTACAGTATTTTCGAAAATTATTTTTTAAATATAATATTATTATAATATTTATTTTTTGACTGGGAATTTTACAAATTTTTCGAAAAAAAATCTGTCCCATTTTGATTTCAACCGTTTTTTAAATAATTAGTTAAATTGTGTGCAGTTTTAAAGACTTGAATAATTAAAAATTATAAGCGCTTAAAATCAAAGATTTTTGATAAAAAAAAGCATGTTTATTATAGTTGATGAACGGTGAACATAAATATATTCATAATTAAAGGCTTTTATTAAATTTCAAAATTTTTAATTAAGAAAAAGAACAATTACTTGATATTTAGAAACATCTAACTGTTCATTTAAAATCAGCAATTATAAATTAAATATTCACGAATAAACAAAAATATAAATTTTGAACTTTTCAATTTTAATTTTTTTATTTAAAAAAAATTTAATTTTTAAAAGTCACATTGTTGAATTTTGATGTATAAATAACAATTAAACACCTATTATTCTTAAAAAAATTCAAGAAGTGTGCAGAATTCCTGAAAATAAAACCAAGAATTCAAAGATTAAATGTGGACAACCAGCATCAAATGTTTCTATTGTAATTTGGTAAAAGTTAAAAAAATTCCTAAACAAGAAAGGATTTTTTCTTTTCAAAAAAAGAGGAAAGAAAAATGAGAAGGCAACCAATCAAATTTCCTTTCTTCTCCTTTTTATATTTTTGTCTTTTCTATTTTTATTATTATCTAATCACAAAAAAAACATCTGTAAAAAATAATCAACAACGTTTATCAAGGTAAAAAAATAAGAATTTGAGCAGGTAAGAACAGCAACGAAACCACGATGCTCTCACAGGTATCAGGGAGAGAGAATCGTGGTTTCGTTGTTTGGCCTGCTCAAATTCTTATTATTAGTTTGCCTTGATAAACGTTGATGATTATTTTTTACAAATGTTTTTTGTTGTGATTTGATAATAATAAAAATAAAAAAGACGAAAAAAAATTTTTAAAAAGAGAAGGAAGGGGATTCGGTTGGTTGCCTTTTCATTTTTCTTTCCTCTTTTTTATTTTTTGTCCAAAAAAAGATTTTTTTTCTGTTTGAGGAAAATTCTTATCTTTTCTCAAATTACAACATTAAAATTTGATTGTGGGTGTTCAAATTTTGTCGTTGGATTCCTGTATTTATTTTCAGGAATTCTGCACACCAACTTGATTATTGGACGTTAAATAAGATTTTTAATTTGATTTTAATCTAATTTAAATTTCTTAAACTTTAAATTCGCTTAAGTTAAAGAAATATTTAGAAGTTGAAAAAAAATCTAAATTAATTAAAAATTGGAAATGATTTCAAATAATTTAAATTAAATGGCTATTCGTACAAAAATTTCTGTGCAAATAGTCTAAGATGTAATTTGAAACCAAATATAGATTTTGGCAGATTTCGAAAAAAAATTTAGAAGCTTTTTAATCATTTCGAAAGACTTCAGAAGAATAAAAAAACATTTTTTAGGAAAATTGAAAATTATTTTTCATTTGGAAAAATTAATTTTAAGGGAATATTTAAAAAGATTTAGAAGGATTCACAAAATTATCAAAAATGAATCTGAAAGATTTTAAGGAATTTCTTTTAATTTAGCAGGATTAAAAAAAAATAGGAAAAATTCTAATAATTTTAAAAGATGCTTAGAAGTTCTGAAAAAATTTAAAAAAAAAAAATTTTATTTTGAAAAAATCTCAAGCAACATGTAAATATTTCAAGATTTTGAAATAAAAATTTTAAGTATTTTAAGGATTTTTAAACTATATATAAAATAAAAGTAACTTTTAATTTAAGAAATTTTTAGTTAAAAAAAATGTAATCGTTCAATTTAGAGCATTGAAAATGATAATGTGGCTTTATATTTTTGGAACTGAATCTGAATCTTTGAACATTATAATTGATCAAAGTTAAAAAAAAATTAATTTTGTAGTTTAATTGAATTTGGTTGAAAATTGCTCAGTTGGAAAGTGTTAGTAGCTTCCATTTTACACGTATAAATTATTGAGTATTTAAAAACAACATTTTTTAATTTAAAAACTTTTAAACTTCAGCTTTAAAAGTTTAAAATTCAAGAGTTCCACTTTGTATGCTATTAATTTACAGTTCAGTTTTTATTACATTAAATGAAAACATTTTGGGCTTTAGGGTTAAACTTCACATCTCAAGGAAATGAGGGAATAAATTGCCTTTGTATATATAGTTACAGTAATAATTTTGAAAAAAATTATCCGGGTAAAAATAAATGTAAAATTAAAAAAGATTTTTTTTGTGTTTTCCATGTCCATAGGCAATTATATATCGCTTTCAAAACTTTTAATATAGGAAACAAGATAATAAATTGCGTTTATATATTTAGTTTGAGTAATAATTTTGAAAAAAATTATCCGAGTACAAAATAAATGTGTAAAATTATTTTCATTACATGAGGTCTGATTTGGTCACGTGGTCACCGTAGAACATGCCCTTAAGCTTTGAAACATAATATAACAGGTGGCGACCCTGCGGAATTAACCTCAAAAACCATTAGTTAATAAAATGGCGCCCGATAAGGAACATTTGAGATACTGCAACTTTCTGTAATTTAATATGGTGGACAAAATAATTCAGGTAATAATTAATTTGTCAGTTCACAAATTAAAAAGCAATTAACAATCATTTCCATTCAAAAATTCAAATAAATTTTGCTTTATATGTTTTTTAAATATAAGCTTTCCTTTCTGAAAATTT
>NC_046665.1:122023937-122043469 GCF_010883055.1 Belonocnema kinseyi | reverse complement strand
AATCAAAATTGAAATCGGATGCTTTTTTAAATTTTAAATTGTTCAATTTTTAATGCTCCTATTAAAAATCGTATAATTTTAAAAGTTTTAATTTACCAATTTGAAGTTGTTCTCATTTTTCCAGATTTTTATTAAAAATCAATCAATTTTGAATAATCAAAATTATTCATAAATTTCAAAATACAGGACACAGAAATTTTCTATTTATTGGAGAAGTTTATTAATAATTCTGAAACATTTGATAGAATGGTCACTTCGCTTATAATTTTCCGTTCTCCAATTGCTCAATTACTGCTACTCACTTCCGTCCTAATTAAAATTTAAATTCAATAATAAATTTAAAAAAGCAAACATTTTGTCGTGGAAAAACATTTGTTGGTAAAATTTAATTATTTTTTATTCCTCTTTATTATTTTTTTGTTCCGCCGAGTCTGAACAATATCGCGGATTCGAGATGGGAACGAAAAGGAAACGGTTCGCCGGCTACTTAACGGACTTCCGTTTTCATTTCCCCGCTAATTGTCGTTTCGCACCAGTTGATCTTTCGAGCATCGATTGTTAGAAAACGATACGAGAGTGAAAAATAAGTGCAAAAATCACTTGATATTGTTCGCACGACCCAGACCGAATTTTTTATGCAAAGAATGAATTCTACGATACAGGTAGATAATTGAAAAAAAATTCACATTTTCAATTAAATTAATTAATTTACATCGAAGAAAAAGGGAATTTTCAATTAACATTAATCAATTTTTCAACAAAAATTGAATAGCTATATTTTCAGTAAAAAAAATTGTTTTGAAGTAAAAGGAATTTTCAAAAATATATTAACAATTTTTAATCCAGGAAATTAAGTTGCAACTAAAATAATGAATCTTTAACAACTACAAAAAAAGAATTTTTAACACAATTGCATTTCCAATCCAAAATATGAACGATAAATTACATGAATTTTCTATCAGGTTTTGAATTTTTACATGAATTTTAACCTAATAGTTAAATAGTTAAAAAAAGTTTACAGCTTAATAATTAACTAAAAAATTTCGATCATAGAACAATTTAAAGATCTTCAAATTGAATAATTTCAGGTGAAAATTTAAAAAATTTAATTTCAATCTTTTTTAAATTGAAACCATTTTTCATTCTAATAAATTAAAATTTGAGAATTTGAAATTGAAAACTAAATTATATATTTCAATTTTAAAGCATCTGAAATTACACAATTTTTCATTTTCACAATTTAAAATATAAAATTTTTCAACTATAAATCTTCAAAATTGAAATATTCTTTAAAAAACGTTAAAAATAAAGTAATTTTTAAATAGGAAAAATTAAAAGATACATATTACATTAAAAATTCAAAAAATTTCAAATTCAACACATATTTTAATTGCCAAGAATTCTGATATTAAAACATTGTTTAATTTTCATAGACTTTTTAACAGAATAATTTTTTATTTTCAGATCTTTTATTTTTTAAACTTTAGAATTATTATTATTTTTGGAAAAATTTCCAATCAAATATTTTTCAATCTTACTTATTTTTTTTTTTTTAAATCTACAACTTAAAAATTGGAAAATTTGAAGATATCAAGTTTGAAAATAATAATTTTGAAGAAAAATTCCTACCAAAATTGTTATATATGATTTCATTTTTTGGAACAATTTGTTCAATATTGTAAAACAAGTTAAAGTAAAAAATAATTTTCAACACCTGATTGCGTAATTTTCTCATTGTTAAGTATTGTATTTTTAAAATTATTTTATAAATTCGTTATTGTTTTGAATTTGTTTTGGACGTATTAATTTAAAATTGTTTAATCACAAATTCTGGAAAATTAAAATTGTGCAACTAGAAGGTCTTTAATTTTGTATTCTACGATTTCAAAAAATTAAAAAAAATTAGATGTTTTACTTTTGAAATTAAAATCGAACCATTTAGGATATCTAAATGTAAAATTATTTAATTTTACACTGAGTAAAAATGCTTTTAATATAAAATTTTGCAATTTTGAACAATTTTTATAGGGAAGCTGTCCTAACATATTTAAATTTGAATTTGAAACTGCAACATTGTAAAATTTTTAAACTAAAATTTCCAAGAGAGAAATTTGATTTGTAAAACTTTATTAGTAAAGAAAAAATTAAAACTGTAAATGATTCTTTCATGATAAAGGCAAAAATTAGGTTTCAATTTCTGAATCTTTCTAAATATTATTGATTTAATAAATTCAAATTGTAAAGGTTTTATATTATTAAGAAAGAATTCTATTCTTAACGTTTTTATTCCGACAATACAATTTCTGAGAAAATTTAAAACAATTTGGGTTTTATGTTAAAAGAGTAATCTTGAATATGCCGAAAAAGAATCTGAAAGATTTTAAGACAATTTAAAAAAAAATTTCATAATTTAACATTTTCGAGAAAAACGTTGAATTATTTTTTGACGTTTTTCGAAGTTTCACAGGGTTTCTATTTTGAAAAATTAATTCTTAAAAAAAATGTAAAAATATTTGAAAACGTTGCAAAAATGATTTTGTTAAATTTAAAAGAAAATGTCGATTTTGGAAGATTTCGGGCAAAAAATTCCGAAGCTTTTTGAGAACCTTGAAAGTTTTCAAGAGAATATCAAGTTTCCTTGAGATTTTTGGGAAAATTTGAAGTGATTTTTGTAAGAAAATTTATTTTTAGAGATTGTTTAAAAAGATTTGAAACCTTCCAAAAGATTTCCAAGATCGTAAAAAAAAGAATCTGGAAGATTTTAAAGCACTTTTTTTTAATTGGCAGAAATTTTTCAAAATTTTAAGAAAAATTTACACAATTTAAATAAATATTTAGAATAAAAATAAATAAAAAATTGCAATAGTTAAAAAAATTAAAATAATGTAGATTTCGAAAGGTTTCAAGGTAATACAATTTTGTTTATTCCTATAAATATTTATGGCGATTCTTTTTTTTTTTTTTTTAATAAAGATTTTGAGCGAATATTTGAAATGATTTTAAAGCATAACAAAAGATTTTTTAAATTGTCAGAAACGAATTCAGAAGATTTTCAGACAATTATTTTCGGATATTTTGTAGTATATTTTTGAATTTTTTTAAAAATCCTAGAAAAAGAATATGTATATAAGCTTGAAGAACAAATCAACTTTAAAAAAAAAAATATTTGTTTGAAATACTTTCGCACATCAGATGGCTAGTTTTTTCATCGTTTTTTTTGTTTTGTTTTTCTTCATTTATTTGTTTCAGCTGAATTTATTCAAACTATTGGCTGATTTAGTTGATTTTGTTCGTTTGGCATTTATTAAACGATTAATTGGATGACTCACAGATTCAAAAAAAAAAATGGTTAAGAACTAAAATTATAATCAAGGAGCGTATTAGAGTCACTTAACAAGTTAGCTGAAAAGAGCAAGCAGCTCGGCTCTCACGTGCGGTAAACCGTCGGCCTGGAAGAGTGAGTGTCGCGAAGCAGTGGGCGGGTCCGGAATGCGCGCGCACGCTTGCCGCTGCTCAAACAGGGGTTCTCCACATGTGAGATCCAAGCTGCGCTCCTCATCTAACTTCGCAGTGGCTCTCATACGCTCCCTGAGAATATGGATTTCATATAAATTATTAATGGAACTTACTTTGGCTTCCTTTTGCACAAGTTTTAGCAAGTTTTATAATTAGCGGATGCCACTAGTTCCTGTTTCTCTGGCTTGAAGCATGGTAGCGCTGCTGCGATAACAGCTTTTCTCTCTTCGTGAAAATCTGGACTCGCCTGACAATCAGCCACGATCTGCTTTTTAAATTTAGGATCAGTTTTTTTCATGGACTGATTTAGGCTATTTGTGAGTTCATCGACAACTCTTTGAAGTGCTTCAAAGGCAGTACCAATTTTGGACCACTGAGTTCGGAAGTCAACGTGACACTCTTTTTTTAAATCTTCAGGCGTCAAATAAAACTTTTCTTTCAGTCTTTTTTTGACTTCCGCTTGGTCAAACTTTGCGGGCCTTGACGCCTTTGACGCTGTTGCCAAACCTCAGAATTTAAAAAATATATATCATTGTATAATAATATAAACTGTGATAAAGATTTCAAAACATTCTAAAAGATTTCCTAAACTGTAAAAAAAGAATCTGGAAGATTTTA
This sequence comes from Belonocnema kinseyi, assembly GCF_010883055.1. Lineage (NCBI taxonomy): Eukaryota > Metazoa > Arthropoda > Insecta > Hymenoptera > Cynipidae > Belonocnema > Belonocnema kinseyi. Next base: position 122,039,335 of record NC_046665.1, on the reverse strand, counting down.
AGGCTATTTTTAAATTTTTGTATGATTGTTTCAAACTTAAAAGAACATGTAGTTTTTTTTAAGATTTTGAAATAAAACTGTACAGGTTTGAAAGGTTTTGAAAGGTTTCAAGATAAAACAATTTTTTTTTAAGATTCCTGGGAATATTCAAATTATTTTTTTTTGTTTTTAAAAATTGATATAAAAAGAATATTCAGAAAGATTTAAAAATGTTACCATAGATTTCCAAAATTGTGAAAAATGAATCCGGAAAATTTTTAAGTAATTGTTGGAATAATTCTATTCAGTTTAACAGATATTCAGAAATTGTTTGAGTTTTTAGGAGATAAAAAATGTTTTATCGCTTTAAATTATTTCTGCAGATTTTTAAAGATTTTAAAATCAAATTTTGAGGCGTCTCAAGGATTTTGAAGTTTCTGAGATAATCACATTATTTTCTTAAGATTCCAGGAAAAATCTTAATTCTTTTTTTTTGAAAAATTAATTTAAAGAGAATATTTAAGAAAATTTCAAAAGATTTCCTAAATTAAAAAAAAACAATCTGGAAGATTTGAAAGCAATTCTTATAATTTTGCAAAATTGTTTAAAAATTTTATTTAAAAAATATAATTTAAAAAGATATTTAGAATTCTTTAAAAGATTTTTTTAAACTAAAAACAACATGTGGTTTTTTTTAGATTTTGAAATAAAATTTTACAGATTTTAAAGATAATACATTTTTTCAGATTCTTGTAAATGTTTAAATTATTTTGTTATTTTAAAAACTAATTTAAAAAGAATATACAAAAAGATTTTAAAATGTTACAAAAGCTTTCCAAAATTGTAAAACATGAATCCGGAAGATTTTTAAACAATTTTAGGAATAAGTCGATTCAATTGAACAGATATTCAAAAATTGTTTGGGTTCTGAAGAGATTAAAAATGTTTTATCACTTTGAATGATTTCCGAAAATTTATTATATATGTATTCTTAAATTTTTTTACAATTATTCGAAATTTTTATTTTTATTCAAAATAATATCTCCCTTCAAATTATAATTTGCCTAAAAAACTTTTAACTACTTTGTAAAAATCACTTGTTGGGCTGAATATTTATCATTTCAGTTTTTTAATTGCAAATGCAAACATTTTGTTGAAAATATGTCTACTTTGGCAGAAAATTAATGTTTGTTGTAAAAAATTTATCTTTTTGGTCGAGAATTCAACTATTATGTTGAATTCTTTTATTTAAATTAAAATCTTTTGAGATTTAAACATGAAACATTACATTTTTTGTTGGGAATTCATATTTTTTGATAGAAAATAAAATTTTTTTTGTTTAGAATTAATATTTTCGGGTTGAAAATTCAACTGTTTTGTTAAAAATTTCGTCTTTTTGGCTAGAAATTTCAACAATTTTTGTGACAATTTTTTTCTTTCATCTTTGAAAATTAGTCTGTTTTGACAGAAAATTAATTTTCTTTGTTGAAAATTTATCTTTTTTGTCGAGGATTCAACTATTTTGTTTAATTTTTCATTAATTTAGCTATTTTTTATTTAAAATTTATATATTTTTAGATTTAAATATTAACTATTACATTTACTGTTGGGAATACATATTTTTTTGTTGAAAGTTTAACGGTTTGGTTAAAAATTAACTTTTTTGTTTGAAATTAATATTTTCGGGTTGAAAATTCAACTGTTTTGTTAAAAATTTCGTCTTTTTGACTAGAAATTTCAACAATTTTTGTGACAATTTTTTTCTTTCATTTTTGAAAATTGGTCTGTTTTCGCAGAACATTAATTTTCTTTGTTGAAAAATTATCTTTTAAGTTGAGGACTCAACAACTTTGTTAAATTTGTTTTTATGAGTTCAACTATTGTTTTTATTTAAAATTAAAATCTTTTTAGATTTAAATATGAACTAATACATTTTTTTTGTGAATTCATATTTTTTGGGTAAAAATTCAACTGTATGGTTGAAAATTAACTTTTTTTCTTTAGAATAAATATTTTCGTGTTAAAGATTTAAATTAGAAAAAATTTAAATTTTAAGAAGATTTGAAAAAACTTAAAGCAAATTGTAGTTTTTTTTAATTTCCAAAAAAAAGAAGCGTTTTAAGAATTTTGAAAGGTATCAAAATATTGAAAAAAATTCTTAGGATTCCTAAGGAAAAATCAAATGATTTTTTATTTTGAAACATGAATTTTAACAGGAAATTTTTAAAGATTTCTAAAAATTCCAAGTAGAAATTAGAAGAATCTTTGGAAAATTTTTTAAGTTCAAAAGATTTGTCAAACTCAAAACAATTAAGAAAATAAACTTAAACCTCATTGTTCTTGAAAGCCTGATTATCTTTGAATCAATGAGAAATTTTTATTCAAAATAGCAGAAAAATTTCATGCTTTTTTCAAATCCTTAACAATTAATTTTAAGTCAAAAGATTAAATAATTCATGTAATAAATTGCAAAGGTGATAAAACATTTTAAATAATAAGAAAATAAGTAAAAGGCAAAGTATAATAATTTCTTGTGCGCATCCTTAATTTAATCATTTTAGTTCGAAATGTTTTTTTTGAGAGTAGAATTTAATAAATCCAGGATAAGATAAAAATGATTATGTACGTACTCAGTTTTTTAAATCTCTGATTGGAAAAGATTTTTTATCTCGTATGTGAAATGCGAGAAAAATGGTAGTAAATTGTAAAAAAATTTAAAATTTGGTCAATTCTTCACGTGTAAATCTGAATAATATTGTTAAATTGCTTGAATATGAAATAAAAAATAATTTGTTTGATTAATTCAATTTGTTTAATTATGCTCACCAATGGAAAGTGCCACTGAAGCAAAAATCAAGAACTTCATCATGATTGTTTATAACAATATACGAGAAAAATCAAAAACAGTAATTTTTTTCTACTGATATCGGAATGCCCCTGGGGGGCCATTTACAAACCGAGATTTTTGAGGCAGACCTTCAAAACGAGGAAACTTTTTATTTACCTTTATTTGGAAACACGCGGACGAAAAATGATTTCTTATCAAATTTGTTATCAAGTTTTTATTGCCAGACATCGAAGAAGCTCTGATTTTAAATAACAACTTTTTTCCTCATTTAAATCAAAGAAATGTGCTTTATATTATTTGTTGTATTAAAAATAATAATATATGTTTTTTATTTTTTCAGAGATAATTGATTTAATTTTATATTAGATTTCAAGAAAATTGAAAGAATTTTTAATATTTTAGGGTATTTTAAAATATTTAAAAGTATTTTCAATACTTAATAAAAATTTTCCAATTTTAACGACAGGCTAAACAGGAAGTGAAAAATCTGAAATCATTTTATATTACATTTTATTAACCTTTATTATTATAACAATAAGCCTTTGATTTTTTTTAGGTTGTTTTAGATTACGTTGAGATTGTCGAAAAATCGAGAAAAATTTAGAACCATATTAAATAATTTTAGATGTGTGCTAGTAATTAAAAAAATGTAAAAAATGTAGTTTTTTATCTACCATATTCGAGTACTTTGAGTATCAATTAACGATCAACTTTTAACTTAACTATAATAGTTTAATTTTCACTTTTTAAAATTATTTTCAAACAAATGAAATCAATTTTCAAGAAAAAAATGTTCAATTTTCAACCAAAAAGATAAGCTTTAAGTAAGAAGATTTATTTATTACCGAAAAAGATTAATTTTTATTAAAGGACATGAAAATTTAACCAAAGAAATGCATTTTCCAACAAAAGATAAATTTCCTACCAAAGAACCGTTTCCAGTTAGATTTCATAATATTGCGCAATATACTCGACTGAGTACTCGCGCGCTGCGGCCCTTCCGAGGCACTCGGAGGCCAGTCACAACCGTATCTTGCCCTGCCCCTAAAAACCGCATGGGCCAACAGTTCTAGAAATTACAAAACTGGGCCGGCTTCTGGGGGACCTGGAGTGTAGTTGCATTAAAAAAAATGAGCAATTAAAAAAAATGTAACAATATTTTAACCAAAAAAGTTCATAATTTTAAATAAAAAATATTTGAATTGAACCAAAAAAGAACTGTTACTGATCAATTTTTTTTAATTAAAAATATTTTATAAGGTTTCGATCGGACGTTTCAATTTCGAATTGCAAAAATTTAATTTTCATCGTTAAAGTTGGTAAATTGTTTATTTTGATTCGATCTTGAATTATCTTGTAAAATCAATTATTATTGTTCAATTTTCGTCACTTGAATTACAGTTGAGCTCTAAAAAAGCATTATTCAGCCTACATTTAGAATTGATAAACAAAAAATTGTTATCCAAAATTTTCAAATTCAAATGCTTTTAATTTGTAGTTGTTTAAATCTTTAAAAATGCATGAGTTTCTCGGTGACGCCGGATAAAAAATAAAAAAATAAAAATGCATTTTTCCAAAATTTTCAAGTTTTAACTACATTTTCTTTCCAATATTATAGTGGAAGTTTTTTTACTTCATTAAAAAAATTGTTGTTATACTTTTTGTCTGTTTATTTTGGAGTGATCAACAATTTGAAGAGCGAATATTTCGTATTATATTTGTTTAAAATTTTAAGAACGACAATGAAATGAAACAAATAATAAATGAAATAGCATTAACAGTTTAATAGAATAAATTTAGTCGGAAAAAATTATGTAAGATAGGGACATGCAAAAATGTACTTAGGTAAATACATAGGCAAGGGCTTTTCTGGATCAAGATTCCTACCTTGCCGACATAGAGAAGATTCTATAGCTGCAATGGTTCGTGTCCGTGATAAGCTTCTAGAACGTTCTCAGAGGGTCCCAATGTCACATAATAATTTCGCGCATTTGTGAGAATCAAATTTGCGTAAACAGCTTCAAGGTTATTTATTATGATAGCCCTTCATATCAAATTATACCTATACACCTGCATCTTTTGCGCATTAAGTAAATAATGACAGGTATTTTTCAATGATTGTTTATCTATAAGGAGGCAATAAATTATCCTTTTTTTTCTCATACTAAATAACCTTGAAGCTGTTTACGCAAATTCGGTTATTGCAATTGCGCAATATTATTTTGTGACGTCATTAGGAACCTCCAAGAATATTATTGAAGCTTAGCACGGACGCGAACCACTAACACTATAGAATCCTCTAGATGTCGGTAAAGTAGAGGAGTCTTGATCCAGAAATGCCCTTGACTATCTACTTTAGTAACTTATTTATAAAAATAGTGGCACTGGCGGGCAATTATGAGAAGGCCTCAGGGTCATTATTTTCGAAATAGAAATACTGGTCAGGACCTTACCAGGGCCTTATCAGGGCCACTTCTTAAATCTCAAACGTCGGAACAATTTCCAGCTAACTTCCTTATGTTCTGAGTGCAGACCTGCAGTAGGATACAGAGATCTACTAAATGCTTTTAGCACAAGTTCGAATAACGCTTCAACTCTCAGCTTCAACTCGTAACTTTATAGTTTCACACATAGCACTGCTTTGACGTTCGTCCTATTTAAATCAAACTGCAGAGTAGTGATAATACGTTACGAGACAATCGTGTTTTCGTACTGCTTATGCTGTGCTTAAAAACAATAAGTTTTTTACGATGCCGGCTATTTTGTATTTTCCGGCCTTAGACATTTTTTTTAACGAAGACACTATTTTGGCGTACTATTTCAAGAATTTAAAAAAAAACTTAAACAATTATAATTTAGAAGCGTTTAAATTTGAAGATTTTTGATAAAAAACATTTTTAGTTGATCAAATTTGAATGTAAATTCATTTGTCATTTTTTAAATTGATTTCTATTTTAAGAATTAGAAATTAAATAATAATTGATTGTACAAAAGGGTTTAGAATCTGTTCTCTATTTTAGAATTTCCAGATTTTAACTTTAAGAATTAAACTGTTTCAATTGAAAAGTCTTAAACAAATGTAACCTCCCTATTGAAACTTTATAAACTATTTTTTTATTTTAAAATAACTTCAAAATAATATATTTTTAATTAAATCCTTTTATTAAATTTCAAATATAATTTCAGTCTAAAATATTTCATTTTTAAACCATGCAATTTGAAAATTTTCAATTGAAGAAAAAAACAATTAATGAATATTTATAAATATCTGACATTTAATTTAAAATCAATAATTATAAATTAAATATTCAAGACTAAACAAAAACGTTAACTTTGAACGTTACAATTTTAATTGTTTTATTTAATAAAATTCAATTTTTAAAGCAAATTGTTGAATTTTGATATATCAAACATTTCAAATAATTTAAACGAAATTTCTTTAATTTGGCAGAATCTAAAAAAATGTAAAACAACATGTAGATGTTTCAAGATTTTTAAATAAAATTTTGAAGCATGTTAAATATTTGTAAAATATTTAAAATTAAAATAATTCGACTTTTAATTTGAATAGGGAATTCAGAATTTTTTACAAATTTATAGTTGGAACTGGAATTTATGCAGAATAATAATAATTCTGCCTTGGAACCGGGAATTTTTAAATTGGAACGGGAAATTTCTCCAAAGAATTCTAATTCTGAATTGAAGCAGGGAATTTAAAAATTTTAACTAATTCTGAGTTGAAAATAGTATGTATCCAAAAGAATTATAATTTTTCTTGTATCAGGGAATGTTAAAATTTTAATAAATTCCGAGCTGGAACAGGAAATTTTTTAATAGAATTAATTCTAATTCTAAGTTGAAACGGAGAATTTTCGAAAAATATTAAAATTCTGGACTTGAACAGGGAATTTTTTGAAAATAATAAAAATTATGGATTAGAACAGGAAATTTTTTGAAAAGAAATTAAGTTCTGGATTTGAACAGGAAATTCCTATTTTTAACCAATTCTGAGCTGGATTTAGAATTTATAATTGCTTAAAACGATATAATTTTGAACATTTTTAAATTCATTGATTGATTCTTCAATCGAGAGCCTTGAAAAAAATGACTTGGATTTATATTTTTTGAACTGAATCTGAATCTTTAAACTCTACAGTTTATAAAAAAAATTGTTTTAAATTTGGCAGCTTAACTGCATTTAATTTAAAAAGTGTCTTCAATTTTATATACGTGTAAATTATTGAGGATTTGAATACAAAATTGTTGAATAAACAACTTTTAAATTTTAATTTTCAAAGTTTAAAATTCAGGAGTTTCACTTTGAGTGCTTTGATTTGCAGGTCAGTTTTTATTGCTTCGAATGGAACAATTTTTAGATTTAGTGTTCGATTTTTTAAATTTCAATTAATAAAATATTTTGATTGAAAAAAATGTACTTCTAGGTTTCAAAAATTATTGTTCAAATTTAAAATGACAATAATTGAACAAACGTTTCTGCAAGACAATTTTTTTTCTAATTATTGTTATTTTTAATTCAAACAATACTTTTAGAAACTTTAAACGTTGAAAATAAATTTATTTAATAAAAATATTTGATTATTCTGTCTTTAATAAATAAATAATATTTATAATTAAATATGTGCAGTGTTCAAATTCGGGAATTCTCTAGTTCGGAATTTTCTTGTCGAGAATTTAATTATTCGTAATTTTTATTTTTTGGGATTTTTCGGTCCGCCCTTCGGAAATATTATAAACTGCCGGGAATGGGACCACTGAAAAATATCGAAAAATAAAATTCCAAAAACTGTAAAATTCTTGAGTTAGAAAATTCCTAAATACATAATAATATTCCTAAATAATAAAATTACCTAGTTGGAAAATTACTGCATAATAAAATTTCCGACAGAAAACTTCCGAATTTAAACAATAACAGAGTTTTCTCATATAAATATAATTTATTTATTAAAAATGCAATAATCAAACCTTTATTATTGAAAACAAATTTTTTTCATGTTTAAAGTTTCTAAAATTATTGTTAAAATTCTAAATAACAATGATGGAATAAATATTTTCTTGGATGAAAATTTTCTCAATTAATTTAATTTTAAATTGAAACAATAATTTTAGAAACTTTAAACAATAAAAATAATATTTTTGGCTACAAATATTTTATTATTGTAGTGTTTAATAAATAATTGATATTTTTTAATTAAAATGTTTGCTGTTTAAATTCGGGAATTTTCTAATACGGATATATTTTATAGTTCGGAAATTTTTTTTCGATAATTTTATTATTCGAAAATTTTATATTTTTCTGATTTTTCAGTCGTCCCCTCAGGCAATTGTCCATTTCGGGATTTCACAGTTTCGAGAATTTTATCTTTCGACATTTTCCAGTCGTCAATTCGGAGATATTTTAAACTTTCAGGAATTGCCGAAGTATAAAAATTTCGTAGTAAAAAATTCTTAAAAAGTTTATAACATCACTGAATAGAAAATATCCCAAATAATAAAATTCCCGAATTTAAACAATCAAAATGTGGTTTTTTATAAATATAATTTATTTAATAAAAATACAATGATCAGATATTTTTATTTAAAACAAAATTATTTTTGATGTTTAAAGTTTCTAACATTTTTGTTTAAATTATATTCAGTTATCGTTATTTTAAATTCAAACACTAATTTTCAAAGATATTAATAATAATTTATTTTGTAAAAATATTTTATTTTTCTTTAAAAAAGTAATAATATTTATAAATAAAAATGTTTAATGTTTAAATTTAGTAATGTTTTAGTTAAAATATTTTATAGTTTGGCAATTTTCTGCCGAGAATTTTATTATTTCGAAATTTTATTTTTCGGAATTTCTGGTGCGTCCCTTTTATTAGTGAGAAAAAAAAGTTTTTTTGAGGTCAAAGGAATAAGTGTGGAGTGTGTCGCTTTATCTTTTTGAAATTCTAATTTGTCAGCCTTTTTCCTTTTATTCAAAAGAATATACCATGTCGTGCTAACAAAAGAATCTTTCGAAATAGTGCCTATTGAGTTGATTCATCATTTATTCTAATTGCCACAACTCCCGTCGTTTCGCTGCACTGCAGTAAGGTAGTCATTTCCCAGAATTGCACATCCACATTGATTTTTCCTCTCTACCCAGAAGGGTATTTCAAAATTATTGCACCCTAGATCAATTTGAAAGTGCTGATATAAATTTTTTATATTACACTATCTGGCGAAATACTATTTATAAATAATTTTTAATTTATTAGGTACACGTTGCTTAAGGGAGTTTAACCGCTATTGCTATCACTTTTTTTATTTATTATTCAAAATTTTACAAATTAAAATTTTTTTATAATCATTAAATGTAATTATTAAATAAAAAAAATATATCTCATAAATTATTTAAAATTTAAAAATTAATTAATAATATAAATTATAATTAACTAGACTATTATGTGCGCGCGCTCACTTTTATACTCATTTTTATCATTAAGTCAATTTTCTAATAAAAATTTATTTGTTAAAATTTTCTGAAAACTTATATTTTTGTTTACATATTACGTAACGTTATTTTAAACCCTTTTACCTTTTGGCATTTTTTGAGTTACACGCATTTTCAAATTATTTATAAGGAAATAAGTATCAGCAGTTTTTTTAGAATTATATAAGTTTTATCATTTTCATGAGACAATTCGAAAAGAATTTTAAATATTTAAAATGTGTCAAAAAAGGAATGTAGAAGATTTGAAAAATATATTTCATTTTAATGGATTTTACAAATTATTAGAAAAATTTTAGCCTTTTCAAAAGATATTTAAGCCTTTTATGATTTCAGAAGAAATAATAAATATTCCATTTTCATGAAAACATTCAAATAATGTTTACATTATATTCTCATTCAAATTTGAAACTGGATTTCTCTACATTTAATTTATTAATAAGCTTTCTAGCTAAGTTAAAAAAAATTAAAATATGTGTACATATAATTTAGAAAATTGAATTTAAATACTCACTTCACAATATTTATGTTACTAAATATGAAACAATTTAAATCCAATCTTCATGTAATTTCATAATTTATTTTTTATTGATAAATTTTAATTTATATTATAATATTATTAAAGTTAATGACTTTACAATATATCTATTTATTTAATAATCTTTTATATTATTTAACAAAATTAGATTTTAAGATAAAATTTTAAAAATTATTGTTGTAACAATGAATAAACCAATTTAAAATTTGTAAATAATTTTAAAATATGAAATATGAATATAATATTAGCATTAAAAAAATTATAAGCATGTATAACATAATATTATTAACCCTTATAATTTGTTAATATAGAACTCATGAAAATAATATTATTATAACTATAACGTGAAGAAAAAAAATTTGTTATGACTCAATTATGTAAAATTTACAATTGATATAGCTGCAATATTAAATAGTTAATAAATTTTGATTAGATAACGTTAAAATAGAAATAAGATATTATTTAATTTTAAACTAAAAATAATAAGTTTTTCAAACATTAAATCTTTAACATAATTAAAACATTAATATAATAAATTGATTTAATTGTAATTTAGCTTATAATTACTTTACGTTTTAAGCGCAGTTCTTAATTATATTTTATATAATAATATTATTAAACTTGATGATTTCGCAATCTATCTATTAATTTAATAATCGTTTTTTTTTAAATTAAATTTTAGGATAAATTTTAACTAATTATTACTTTAACAAATATAGCTCTATTATTAAATAGTCAATAAATTTTGATTAGATAACGTTAAATTAAAAATTCGATATTATTTAATTTTAATCTGAAAATAATAAGTTTTTCAACATCAAATTATTAAAATAATGAAAACATTAATATAATAAATTTATATAATTGCAATTTAGCTTATAATAACTTTACGTTTTTATAAAAAAATTAATTATAATTTATATAATATTATTAAACTTGATGATTTCGCAGTAAATTTGTTAATTTAATAATCTTTTATATTATTTAAAAGAATTAAATTTTAAGATAGACTTGAAATAATTATTACTTTAACATTGAATAAACCAATGAAAAATGTATTATTAAAAATAACAGCTGTTATTGCAAGTGAAAATAATGACACAAATTAAAGTAATTCTTGGCGATCGATAAAAGTAGAAATCTAGTTTTAAGTTCGATTAATTTTATACATTTAAAACAGAGGTCGCCAGTCCCCATAAAATACGTGATTAAATCCACTATGTAAGATTCAGCCTCCATGCACCACTAATGGAGGTTACGAGTTTTTATATGTAGGACTAGCTCGTAATTTTTAAAAAATAAAAAACAAATTTAAAAAAATTTATTTTATTAAAAAATTTTTAAATATATTTTGTTTAATACTTGAAATATATTTAAATTAAAAATGTAATAAAATGGAATAATCTTAATTAAAGGGTAGCAATATAGAATTTGATAACCAGAATTATAATAAAAATTGGGTTCCTTATATAAATTTTTTTTTAACCTCGAATACTATTGTGGTAAAAGGATTTTTTCAAAATCTCAAATTATGATACAATAATTTAGAAAAGAATACAGTTTTAGTTAAAATTGTAACATAGTAATTATTTGTTCTAGCCCTTTAGCATCTACATTTCTTTTAATTATTATTATTTATAGAAAAAGCTATTTTATTTTTTTATTTCTAGCAAATATCTCTCATAATGTAATACCATTTTTTTTACAAAATTCATCTTCTTGTTGAATGTTTTGCATAAGTTTAGGTTTTGAAATTTTTTTTTTATAGAAAATACATGTTTTGAAATAAACATTAAATTATTGCGTAAAAAATTGATTTTTTTGGTTAAATATTGATTATTTGAGTTAACAAATAATTTCATTGCTTAAGAATTTAGCTATTTCGTTGAAAATATATTTTGTTCTAAATCAATTTTTTTATCGTAAATTTAACTATTCTATGTTTTGTTTCAAATTTATCTTCAATTGAAAATTTCTGAACTTTTTTGAGTCTTTGTCATTGTGGTAGATTAATAATCTTCTTGGTAAATAATTTACCTTTTTGTTTGAAAATTCATGTATTTTGTTAACATTAATCTTTTAAGTTGAAAATTCAATTCTTTTATTAAAAATTATTTTTTTTTTTAAATGAAAATTAATTTCTCTAACTGAAAACGTAACTATTCTATTTATTGTCGGAATTTTTTTTATAGTCATTTAAATTTGTTGGCTGAAAATTCATATGTTTGTTTAAAAATTTGTTTTGTTAAAAATGCATCTATTTTATTGAATATTTTTATTTTTTGGTAGAAAATTCATCTTTTGGCTTAAAAATTCAATTATTGGGTAAAAAAGTAATTTTTTAGGTTAAAATTTCATTATTTTAGTTAAAAATTAATTTCATGGCTAAAGAATTTAGCTATTTCGCTGCAAATTTTTTGATTCTAAATTAATTATTTTATCATAAATTCAACTGTTCTATGTTTGGTTCAAAATTTATCTTCCTTAATTGAAAATTTCATAACTGTTGAAATTTGGTCTTTTGTGGTAGAATAAAAACCTTCTTGGTGACTAATTGAACTTTTGATTGAAAATTTATTTAAAAGTTTCAGCATTTTTTTGATAATTCATTTTTTTCATTAAAAATTAGTTTTTATTAATAAAAAAATTTTTTAACTGAAAATGTAACTATTCTAGTTACTTTCGAAAATTTATATTTTTTTGATAGAAATTTAAACTTTATAGTTGAAAATTCATCTGGTTGATTAAAAATTTAACTATTCTCTTAAAAACTCATCTATTTTGTTGAAATTTTTTCTTTTTTTGTATAAAATTCATCTTTTTGATTAAAAATTCCACTATTGGGGAAAAAATTAATTTTTTTCGTTAAAGATTTATTATTTTAGTTAAAAATTAATTTCTTTACCTAAAACTCTAACAATCTCGTTGAAAATATTTTGTTGACAATTAATTTTTTTAATTGAAAATTTAACTATTCTATGTTTTGTTGACAATTTTTCTTCTTCGATTTTTAGTTAAAATTTTTTTAATTGGTCAAAAATTTGCTTGAAAATTCATTCTTTTAATTAAAGATAAGTTTTTTTTATAGAAAATTAATTTCTCTAACTGAAAACGTAACTATTTGATTTAATGTCAAAATTGTATCTTTTTTTATAACAATTTCAACTTTACAGTTGAAAATTCAACTATTTTCTTGAAAGTTTTTCCTTTTTTCGTATGAAATTCATCTTTTGTATTAAAAATTCAATTATTGGATAAAAAATTCATTGTTTTTAAAGTTTAATTATTTTAGTTGATAATTAATTTATTTGCCTAAAAATTGAACTATTTATTGAATATGACTGGCTTTGGTTGAACAATAATTTAAAATAATTTTGAGTCCCTACCCGGAAAACCTGGAATTGTCATGGAATTTGTAATTACCTGGAAAAACCTGGAAATGCTAGGGAATTTTTCTGAGAGCGCGCTAAATTAAAAAAAAAAAATTAATTTGAAACTGATACTTTTTTTGTCGAAAATTAAAAAAAATAGCCATTTTTTTCTCTCTCTGCACTGAAAAATCTTCATGATTTGAAAAGTTGTTTTTTGTTTGTTCAATTAAACTATTTTTGATTAAAATTTAAAATCTTTTTTCGTTGAAATATCGAATACAGCATTTTTCGTTGAGAATTGATCTTTTTCGGACTACAAAATTAATTACTATGTTTAAAGTTTTTATTTTTAATTAAAAACTCACCTCCGTGGTTGCAAAATGAGATATTTTGGTGAAATTTCGGTGTTTTTTTTTATTGAAAATTGTACTCTCACAGTTAAAACTTTAACTATGTTGTTGAAATTTTTTGTTGTTAAACATTTTCTTTTAACTTTCGGTTTAAAATTAAACTATTTCAGTTAAAGATTATCATTTTAGTTGACAATTGATCTGTTTGTGTGAAAATGCATTGATTTCAAAAACCCTTTTTTTTGTAAAATATTCATCTTTTTTAGTTGACAATCCGTGTGTTTTTATGAAAATTATTCTGTTTCGGTAGATTTTAGTCTTCTTGGTTGTAAATTCAACTATTGCAGTTAAAAACCTTTGCTTTCAAAATTTCTTTTTTTTTTGTGTAAAATAATGATAATTTTTAGTTTGGAAATAAATATTGCGCATTTGATGATGCTATAGTGAGAATAAATGTTCAATTTTTCTGAAAAAAATAATAAAAGATCACATTTACCCAAAACTTGATTTGTTTTTTAAAATAAAAATAATTGATTACAATACGCTACAATGAAAATTTCCGATAATGCCAGACCCAGTTATAGCCGTTTTAGCAGAATTTTAGCTACAAAGCTTTTCGCGAAAATTCCGCAGTGTCGGGTGTGATTATTCGGAATGGTGTTATCAGCTCCAATTATGTTTCCGAATCGTTAAAAACAGTCTTATATATTTAGCTGTTGACTAAATTAATTTTAGATCTTTGACGAGTACTGAAAATCTTGAATCTTGACAAAGTATATTATTATTATTATTATTATTATTATTATTATTATTATTATTATTATTACATCATTAAAGCAATTTGAGAAGAGATCTCATTAATTAAATTTCTAATTCCATTTCAAGACTTGTTATGTTCTGCATTTTTGTAATTACAAGACTATCACACGCGTGTGCTTACTTTTTTATTAAAATTATTTTAATTATAATTTCAATTTTTTTTAAATATATTTTTATAATGTTTTTTGAATAATTTTATTGAATATTATGTAATTTTTTGTAGTAGTTTTTCAGGTAATTTAGTAATAAACTTTTAAACTAATACCAGAAAAAAAATATAACATTAATATTTATCAGATAATTTTGAAAATTCAATTCAGATACTCACTTCACAACCTTTATGAAATTTTATATTGTCATCAAAATAATTAGGTATAATTAATTAATTAGCTTACAACATAAAAGGCAATAAACAATAATTCCTTAAAATTTAAGTTATTAATAACATTTTTAAATAATTCCAGAAAAAGACATGCACATATAATTTGAAAAATTGAATTCAGATACTCATTTCCTAACATCACAAGCGTTTAAAAAAATCATGTAATTGCAATAAAGGTATTATAAATATAAACAAAATCTTATTATACAGTTTATAGCGAATATTGAACTGCATAACCTTAAAGGACATTGTCCGTTTACATTACTTAATTGCAAAAAAAATCAAAATTTTAATCTTTGTGTAATGTAATACAGTCAAATATGGATTTAATTTCGGTTTTGCGGCTAACGGCGACCAGAAAGCCACAGTCTTGGAATAATTTTGTCTCATGTATCTTTCTCGGGTTTGTCACGCCTGAGTGAACACGGTAAATCCTCGCAGCTCCTTCCATTGGCCCACGCAGCGCGGCTTCAATTCTCGTCAACTTTAATTCCAGAATCACTAAATCCATATTTGACTGTAATATGAACAGGATTAATCAGCTAATAATTAATTAGTCAGTTTAAAACATAAAAAGCAGTGCAAAATTATTTGTATTAAAACATTCAA
>NC_046665.1:122020666-122023837 GCF_010883055.1 Belonocnema kinseyi | reverse complement strand
AATTAGAACCTTATTATCACTGTCCTATTGAGCCATTTTATTTATTAATAACATTTTAATCTAATTACAGAAAAAATAAAAAATATGTGTTTATGATTTTGAAAATTGAATTCGGATACTCATTTCAAAGCATCACAAACGTTTAAAAAATAAAAATTCAATCTTTATGAAATATAATATTAAGAAAAAAAAATCAGCTAATAATTAATAAGTCAGTTCCAAACATAAAAAGCAATAAAAATTATTTTCATTGAAACATTGAAATAATTTTACTTTACATTTTTTTAATTTGCACGTAATCATTATTATTATACCATTAGGCCATTTTATTCACAAATAACATCCTTAACTAATTACAGAAAAAAAAAATATATATATAATTTTTTTAAATTGAATTCAGATACTCATTTCACAATATCACAAACATTTTAAAAAGCATAAAATTGAATTATAGGCATTTTAATTACGATAAGCTTTTATTGAAAGAATTTTAGCGAATATTTGACTAACTAACCTTAAGGAAAAAATCCATTTATATTACTTCATTGAGAAAAAAAAATCTCAATGTAATTTAATATTGTAAACGAAATCAACTGATAATTGGTTAATCAATCCAAAACATAAAAACCATTAAACAATTATTTTAATTGAAACATTCAAATAAACTTTATTTTTGTTTCAAAATTGAACTTTAATTTCTGGAAATTGAATTTGTTCATAACCTTTTAAAATTCAAACTAATTCCAGAAAATGTACATTCAATTTTTAAAAAATAGCAGCGTAATATAATTCTTAAAAATGTAATAACTGGTAATTCAGAATTTTCCATAACTTTGAAAAATTTGGAACTGAAAACTTGCATTTAGATTTTCAAAATCATCCAAATTTCTCAACAAAGTATTAAAAATATAAAATATTCAAAAATTTTAATAAGTACTTGAATTTAAAATTTATATATAATATAAGGTTTCATTAAACAATGGAAAAAATCTTCACGAAATCTTGTAATTTTTTAACTAAAAATGCGAATTTTTGAAAGAAAGTTCAAGGTTCAAGTGAAAATAAAGTGAAATTGTCAACAAAAAATTGCATTTAAAACCAAAAAAGATGACTCTTTTACCAAAAAAAATTAATTTTCAAACAAATACTTAAATTTGAAAAAAATTTATTATTTCCAACTAGACAATTACACTTGGAACCAAATAGTTTAACTTTCAAGGAAAAAGGATTAATTTTTAACGAAATAATTAAATTTTTAATAAAATAGTAATATTGTTAAACAAATAGCTAAAAATATCAGATTTAATTAAAAAATAGAGTTCCAAAAAAAAATTAAATTTAAAAAAAAAAGCTTAGTTTAGCATACAAAAAAACTGAATTTTCAATAAAATAGTTGAATCCTTAACCAAAACAAAATTACTTGCAAGTAAACAGTTGTATTTTCTATTGAAAAAAAATCTGCTTGAGTAATAATAATTGCATTTTTAAAAGTTTAATTAAAAAATGAAATACCAACTAAAAAAAATAATTGAAATTGAAAATTAAAAGACAGAGTAATTCAAAAAATAAAAAAATGGATTTTCATTCAAATATTTGAATCTTTAATCAAAATTGATTAACTTTCAACCAATTACATTTTTAATAAAATAGTATTATTTTTAAACAAATAGGTGATTTATAAGCATACAAAGAAGAATTTTCAAATAAGAAGAATAATTTGTTATCAAAAGACGAATTTTCAATCAAACAATTGCATTTGTAACTAAAAAATATAAGTCTTATTAAAAAATGGAATTCTATCTAAAGCCAAATTGAATTTTAATTCAAAAAAGTGAAATTCAACACCACAAAAGAATTTTCAATAAAATAATTAATCCTTAACCAAAAACAAATTAACTTTTAACCAAACAGTTACATTTATAATCATAAAAAAAATTCTGCTAAAGTAGTTGAATTTTTACCGCAAAATGTCGAATTTAAAAAAAAAACAGTTGAATTTTCGACCAAAAAATAAAGACAGTATAAACGTAGTTAAATTTTTTAACAATATAGAATTTTCGATCAAATAATAGAATTTTTTACCTAACAAGAATAATTATGAAGCAAAAATATTCAAGCGAAAAAGCGAGTAAAAAAAATGGACAATATTGTGACTATTTGCTGAGTTTTTCTTTTAAATTCCGATTTTAGAAGTGTTACCTTGACAGAAAACTTAAGGACATTTTGCAGAAATAGAAAGCATCCTTAATTATTTTTCTGTTACTTTCATTAGGAACAGAACATGATTAGAATCCATTAAGTCGATAATTTTAATTACAATAGTTTTCAAGCAATTTAGAAATCGCCCGATTCCCACGAATTAGCAATGATGATTGCACAAATCATTAACAGTTTATCGTGCTAATTATACAAGGAAAAAGATTTTGCGCCAACAAGTACAGGTGGCACCGATTTAATTAATCTTGGAAACTTCAAATGGAAGGAAATTTAAATGAGATTAATTGCACGCTCAGTTTTTCATCCAAAGCTTTTAAATTTTGTCATATCGTGTCTTCTATACTTTGTTCATTTTTCTTCTAAGAAAATTAATTTTCTCACGCTTTTACCTGAAGATATATTAAATATTATGTGTTTTATATTCACTTTTTTTACTAATTTATTATTATATGTCTCAAATCCATTAAAAAAAAAATTGTTTTCTACCGGAAAAGACTAATTTTTAACAAAATACATAAATTCGTAACCAAAAAGTTGAATTTTTAACTAAATAGTTTAAACAACGGATGAGATGGTGGTCCAAATTTTATTTGATTAATTTTAATTTTATATTTTTTTTCTAAAATGTTTTAACGAATTAGTGGAATTTTCAAACACGACGATCAATGTTTTTACTAAAAGACAAATGTTTAAAAAATTAGATAAATTTTTAAATAAATAGTCGATTTTTTAATCGCGAAGATAAACTTTTCAGAAAAAAAAGGAATTTTCAATAAATTACATACGTTTTTATCTAAATAATTTGAACAATCGATGAAATACTTGTCCAAATTCTATTTGAATAATTTTTAGTTTATATTTTTTTTCGCTTCTCAAAATTTTCAACTGAATAGTTTAATTTACATTAAAAAAAAGATTTATTTTCTACCAAATAGTTGAATTTTGAATAAAACT
>NC_046665.1:122016869-122020566 GCF_010883055.1 Belonocnema kinseyi | reverse complement strand
TTATATTTTTTTTCGCTTCTCAAAATTTTCAACTGAATAGTTTAATTTACATTAAAAAAAAGATTTATTTTCTACCAAATAGTTGAATTTTGAATAAAACTGTTAATTTTACAGTTTAACAAATTAAGTTTTAAGAAAGTAGTTCAACTTTCAACCGAGTAGTTGAATTTGCGACCAAAAAATATGAATTTTCGACTAAAGATGTAATAATTAATATTTTTAAATTTTTAAAAACTTTATATTGAACTAAAAAGTTCAATTTAAAACAAAATAGTTCAGTTTAAAAAATGAATTTGCAACCAAACGAATTACATTTTTTCTAGTAAATTATGAATCAATTTTCAATTTAAAACATTAATTTTTAATTAAGAAAAAAACGAATTAACAACTAAAATTATGAATCTTCAACCAAATAAAATTAACTCTAAAGAAATTAGTTCAATTTTCAAACGATGAGTTCAATTTTTATCCTAAAAAGATTAATTTTAAACGAAAATTTTCATGGTTAATATTTCAACAAAAAATGCGAATTTTCTACAAAATTCTTTAATTTTCAGTTAAATACTTATTTTTTAACCATAAAAAATGATATTTCAACTAAAGTTATGAATCTCGAACCAAAAAATTAACCCTTAAAAAATAAGCTCAGACTAAAAAAAAAAATTTCAACAAAAAAATACAAATTTTTTACAAAACTCTTTCATTTTCAGTTTTAAAAATTAATGTTTAATAAAAAAAAAAAAACGAATATACAACTAAAATTATGAACACTCTACCAAAAAATTACCTTTAAAGAAATTAGTTCAATTTTCAAACAGTGATTTCAGTTTTTGACCTAAAAAGATGAATTTTAAACGAAAAATGTTAATATTTCAAACAAAAAATACGAATTTTGTACCAAATTCTTCATTTTTTAGTTAAAAAATTAATTTTTAACCATAGAAAATTAATATTTAACTTAAATTATGAATTTTCAAACAAAAAATAACTCAAAAAAAATTCTTTAATTTTTAGTGTTTAAGGAATTAACTTTTAACAATAAAAAAAAACGAATTTTAAACAAAAAACTTAATAGTTAATATTTCAGCCGGAAATTAAGAGGTTTTGCAAAATTCTTCGATTTTCATTTTTTCAAATTTACTTTTAAGAATAAAGTTCAATTTTTAACCAATGAGTTCAATATTTAAACTAAAAAGATGAATGTTAATCGAAAAATGGAATGGTCAATATTTTAAATAAAAAATACGAATTTTCTACCAAATTCTTCAGTTTTTAGTTAAAAACTTAATTTTTAACCATAAAAAATGAATTTTTCAACCAAAAAGTAAAAATAAAAAAAATTCAGTTTGTAAACAATGAGTACAATTTTTTACCTACAAATATTAATTTTAAACCCAAAATTTAATAGTTTATGTTTCCATAAAAAGATTACTAATTTTTCTAAAAAATTCTTCAATTTACAGTTAAAAAATTAATTTTCGACCTAAAAATATTATAATTAAAAATAAAAAACAGGTTGATTTTCTACTAAAAAACAAGAATTTTCTACCAAATACATAAATTCAAGCCAAGAAGACAAATTTTCAACAATTTATATTGAGTTTCAACCAAGAAGTATAATTTTTTAAACAAAATTGGGTTAATAAGTCTAAATTAAAATTAATTATTTTTCTTTTATTTGTGCTTTTAAATGATTATTAACCACTGTAAATGAATTTTCCCGACTTAAACAAATTTATGACACTATTTTTCAAATTCATGACAATATTTACACTATTTTTTATCTGTGTTGTGAGTGCGAGGCATGATGTTATTCAATAATTTATTCGTTAATTCAAATACATACTAATAGACAATAATAAAAAATAATAAAAGTCTATTAACAAAAATAAATAAATATAAATAATTATCAAAAATTAAAAATGGTTGTAAGTGTTCCATTTTATATTATTTTTAAAAAGTTTTCGAAATAAAACTCCATGAGAAAATAAAAATTGTTTTAAAAAAATTAAAATTTCCTAATCATCAGAAGAAATTTATCAATTTTTGTAATTATTCAATTAAAAGTAGCGTGAGATACCAACTTGAGAAGAAAGTGAACATTTCCGGCTCAATTTTTAGATATTTTGAAAATCAACAATAATTAATTTTCAAATAATCACATTATGTTTTTTGAAAAAATGTACTTCTCCAAACAATGACGAACTTTTAGATGTCATTCAAAACATACGATTTTTGTTACATTTTTCGGGAAAAAATAATTGTTTAAAATTGTTTCACCAGTCATGGTGCATATTCAAGGTGTCCATTTGCAATTATTTATTTTTAAAAAGTGGCAGAAATTACGAAAAATTAACAATAATAAGTAAAACTGCAGTTTTTTTTATTTGTGGGTCATATTTGTGGTGCTGGGGGGGGGGGGGGGGGGGGGGGGGGGGGGGATAAAAGATATTGGTATGGTTTTATTTCCTAGAAACTCCTCTTTTCCAAAATTTTTCCAAAATTTGTAGGACTTCCTAAAAATTGTAGAAAAAATTCAATTAATTTTGACAGATATTTAGAGGTTCTGAGAAAACATTTCAAAAATAATTTTAAATTTGAATAAATTTAAAACAATTTCTATAGTTCTCAAGATTTTTATAAGCTTTTCAAGGATGAATGTTTCTTGCTTAAAATTCTTCAAAATTATATAATTTTGAAAACTTTGAAGTTCATTGATTAATTTTTTAAATTTAGAGCATTGAAAATGATAAAGTGAATTTATATTTGTTTATATTGAATTTTTTTAATACCTTCCATTTTATACGTGTAAATGATTGAGTGCTTTTATTTGCAGCTCAGTTTTTATTACCTCACCTGGAAAAATTTTTATCTTCAGTGTTCGATTTTTAAAATTTTATTGATAGTGAAAAATGTTTGCGAACCGGAAAAAAACCGGAAATTTTTTTCTTTGATTAAAACGGTGAATCGCCATCTAGTGACGAAAATTCGAACTAGAAAGAATAGGCACGATTTTAAAGAATTTACTCAAAGTAAATTTTTATTGACTATTTATTTAAGCCTCAAATGTTAGAAGCTTTTTCATAATTATGAAAGATCTGAGAAGAAATAGTTTCGGTTTTATTTTTAAATAATAATTTTAAGTTTTAACGATTTTTAAATGTAGTTTAAAAAAATATGGAAGACTTTAAGACCATTTTTTTTAATTTTTCAAGATTTACAAATTTTTTAGGTAAACTGAATTTTGTCAGGGTGAGAAAAAAAGTTCTTAAAATTCATGAGAATTTTTAAATTATTATTTTGTAAGGAATTTACAGAGAAAATCGATAAAAGATCACAAAACATTTTTAATTATTTCCTAAAATCTTAAAAAAGTGTGAAAGATTTTAAAGCAAAATTTTGCCATATTACAAAATTTGAGTAAGTTTAAGAGGTATTCAAAAGTTTTGAAATGATTCAAAAATAATTAAAACTTGTAAAGATTTGTTAAGAATTTTGTAAACCTTCACGAAAATGAAAGACATGTTTTCAGGTTCCTAAGAAAAATTTAAATAATTTGTTAGTTCGAAAAATTAATTTGAGGAGATTATTTAAAAAGACTTTAGAAGATTTCAAACATATTCAAAGAAGAATCGGAAACATTTTAAGGTCATTTTTTTAATTTTGCAGAATAAATAAAAAATGCAGGAAAAATTAA
>NC_046665.1:122010902-122016769 GCF_010883055.1 Belonocnema kinseyi | reverse complement strand
AGACTTTAGAAGATTTCAAACATATTCAAAGAAGAATCGGAAACATTTTAAGGTCATTTTTTTAATTTTGCAGAATAAATAAAAAATGCAGGAAAAATTAAAACAAACGATTTCTTAACATTTTTAAAAAATAGTTTAGAAGATTTTAAAGCAAAATGTTTCAGGTTGGTAAAATTGCAAAATAAAAACGAACAAAAATTGGGTAAATTCAAGAAATATTTAGTAGAGTTTAAAAGAGTTTCGAAAGTTTTCAAGAGAATAAGCAAATTGTATTAAAATTGCTGGGAAAATTTAGAAGATTTTAAGGTATTTTTTTTTTAAATTTGGAATGATATTTGTAAATTTTGAGAAAAAATCGTGTCAGTTAAAAATATTTTCAGGAAATTAAGACGTTTTAAATGGTTTACTAATATTTGAAAACTCGGAAACATTTTCGAAAATGTATCAAATATTTCTTGATTCCTTCCGAATTTTTAAAAGTTCACCTTTTGTCACCTATTTTCAATTTTGTCACCTATTTTCAATTTTGTCACCTATTTTAGGAATTTGTCACCTTTTTCTCCTATTTTGGGGTTTCTCATCTTTTGTCACATTTTTTCAGTTGAAAAAGTACAATTTTATTCAAAATTACAACTCGTACAATAAACACGGTTTTTATTCCACTTTCCTAATCGACGATTCTTGAACCAAATGATCGAATTTTCAAACAAAAAAGATTAAACTTCAAACAGGAAGAGTTGCATTTTCAAACATAATCTTACATTTTTAATTTGAAAAGATGACTATTTTACAAGCCAGATTAATTTTGAAGCAAAGAAGAAGAATTTTGAACTAAAAAATATGACTTTTCTAACAAATGAGGATTTTTACACCAAAAGTATTGATTTTCTATCCAAAAATACTAGTGTTTAATAAAGCAGTTCAAATATGATTAAAAAAAAGATTACCTTTTAAGAAAATAGTTGAACTTAGATCAATTGTAAAATAAAAATATAATTTAAAAAAAAAACAATTAGCTTTCAATCAAAAAGGATCAATTTTTAACCAAACAATATGACTTTTCAACAAAACAGAAGAATTTTTAACCAAGAGATGAATTTTTGAGCAAAACGTTGATTTTTTTTTAGAAAATAGTTGAATTTTCCACCCAAAAAGACGATTTTTAAAGTAAAAGAGAATTTTCAATCCAAAAAGTATCAATATTTAACAAAAAATTTGGACTTTTTAAAAAAATATTTGAATTCAGATTAATTCTGAAAAAGAAATATATTTTTTTTTTATAAAAAGAACTAACTTTCAATCGAAATAGATTTTTTGAACCAAGAGGTTAATTTTATACAAAAAAAAAGGTGAACTTTAATAACCTAGTTCAATTTTAAATAAACTAAACAAACTTTCAAACTTTTTGTCGAATTTTGAACTAAACACCAAAAATATAATAGTAGACTTCTTAATAAAAATGATTAACTTTCAAATATAAAACGTGAATTTTCAACAACTAAAAAAAAGATTTTTCTACCAAAAGATAAATTTTCAATAAAAAAAATATGAAATTTCTACAAAAGTATAAATTTTTGACCAAAAATGATGAGTTTTTCAAAAAAATCGTTCAATTTTCACAAAAAGTATGTTTTTTCAGTGAAAGAGATTATTTATCAAACAAAAATACAATAATAGACTTTTCAAATAAGGAATTAATTTTCAATAAAAAAAGATGAATGTTCAACCAAAAAATATGAATTTTCAATAAAAAAAAAAGAACTTTCTGCCAAACAATATAATTTTTTGTCCAAAAACGATTACTTTTTATGAAAATACTTTAATTTTCAATAAAATAGTTAAATCTTTAACTAAATAATAAAATTTGTAACCAAAAAGTAGAATTTTGAACCAAAAAAATTATTCATTAAAAATTCCACTCCTTGGTTCAAAGTTAAACGAATTTTTTTAAATTTCATTTTTTTCGTTGAAGATTCATAATTTTAGTTGAAAGTTCGTTTTTTTTTTTGAAAAATTAAATTAAAAATACGTTTTGTTGTAAACAAGTTTTTTTAAGACTACAAATTCAAATATTTTGTTAAAAAAGTCAACTGATTAATTGTAAATTAACTTTTTTGTTATTATTTCATGTTCTTGTATTTAAAATTAAATTGTTTGATAGAGAATTAGGCCTTTTGACTTGAAAATTCAACAAATGCTCTTTTTGTTAAAAATTCGTCTTTTTGGGGTAAAAAATCAACTTTTTTTTTTCGTTAAAATCTAGTCATGTTTAAAATATATACTATTTCGTCAAATCTAACTGTTTTTTTGTTGTTTTTTTATTGAAGTTTTGTAATGGAAGTATCAACTATAAAATTTTTTGATAAACATTATCTTTTTTGTTGAAAATTCAACAATTTGCCTAACTTTATTTTTCATTCTTGAATGCAAATTTTTTCTTGGTAGAAAATTTACTTTTTGGTAGAAATTTCATCTCTTTTTGGTTAAAAATGCAACTTCTTAGTTGAAGATTCATCTATTTTGGTTAAGGAATAAACTATTTTGTTGAAAATTAACAAATTTGGTATAAAATTCAACTTTTTGTAGAAAATTTGTTTTTATCGTTGTTGTTTTAATTGACAATTAATTTTTCTCAGTAGAAATTCATCTGCTTAATTTTTTGGTTAAAAATTGAACTTTTATGGTTTAAAAATGCAGACTATTCATCCTTTTTGTTTGAAAAATCAACAATTTGGTAACGGATTTAACTATGTTTTAAACAATTAAAGCGTTTGGTGCCACCCTTTACTTTATGGAAAAAACTTTTTCCCAAAATCAAAGTATTGGTATATGAAATTGAAGTAAATTTAAAGCGATTTGTTAAAAGAAAGCATTAAAATCATTGTTAATTGCATTATTATAACGTGTCAAATATGGGTCTACCAAAAATTTGAATTTGTCATATTCAATTTACCATTAAAGTGTTTTTAGACTTTCTTCCTGGGAAAAAAAGTGTATATACGACAAATATTAATATTTAAATGGGGAACTAGTCTGGTTCCCGACCATTCGACCACACTTAAAGTCGGGGGCTATTCGGGTCATCTAACTAGCCCCCGACCAGTAGCGTGATGGTAGATTAGTCGGGGGCTAGTTCGGTGACCCGACTTATCCTAGTCAGGGCCTGATTTGGTACTAGTAGGGGTCATATGATAATACATTCGCGTGGAATATTAACCAAACTCCCCACAATTTGTGAAACATCCCCTAAAAGTTTGTCAAAATACTTATTATTTAAGGAAATCTCCATAAACTTTTTTGAAATATTTAAAAGTGCTCAAATTTACCCAAGATTTAATGGGTAACATATCCTACGCTTAAAAATACATAAATTTATGTAACTAAAATTCCCCAAAATTTGTGGAATATTAATTTAAAAAAAAAAATTCAGCTGGAAGGCAGCAATAGAAGAGCTTCGCTCTGAAGGAACCGCCACGTTGGTCACAGCAGTCTCTGTTCCAGGTAATTATGCTATGTTACGTGTGGACTGCTGTCTTAAACACTCGACGCGTCATTTCTGTTGCGCGAGAGGCGGCACGTCGCGCCCTTGCGGATTTTCTTTAAAGCTACCAGTCCAGAACCGCAAGATTCAAATGAAAGTGGTAGCGAAATCTGAACTGAACCGTGCTTAATAGTTTACTACTAGGATACTTTTTAAGTACATCTATATGTATCTTTTCCAATATGGATTTTCTTAAAATTCCATACAAAGGTATTTATAAATGTTCCTAGAAATTCGCAATTTTCTAAAAAATACTACAAAAAAATAAGATTACGTCTTTTTGAAGATTTTGATCGTTGTTTTTATAAAAAGTTGATTTTCGTACAAAAATATTAACTTAATAAAACCTCGTCGAAAACTGAAACATAAGAATAACCCGAACAGAGCCCCACTAGCTCTCAACCAGAGCCTGAAGATCACCCGCACGGAAATTAGCGAACAAAAAGACCCGACTAGCCCTTGACCAACCACCGACCAGGCCCCGACTGAAATTTTGAAAACAAAATGCGCAACTAATCCCCGATTAGTCCCCGACTGGGTACTTTGTCAAAATTTAAAACCCGACTAGCCCCCGATTAGAGCCCGACTTGCAATATGGTCAAATGGGGTTATTTCCACACGGATATAATGCTTTCTTTTAACAAATCGCTTCAAATTGACTTCACTTTCATGTTCCAATAGTTTGATTTTGAAAAAAAAAAATAATAATTTTCCAGGAAATAAAGGGGGGGGGGTACCAGCTATTCTATAATTTAACCCAGATTCGAATTGAATGTTTCAGAATGTTGCGATATCTGACCAGCATGTGATTCAACGCTGCGAATTCCCGCATTGTTGGTTTCCGAATGTCTGCTGAAGGTGCAGCAGACTTATTGGAAAATCTGGATCTAAAGATCAGGTGATGTGCTCAGTTAGGTGGGGAGCCTCAAGCACACAACGAGACTCCAAACATGTTTCGCTCAAAGATACGGATTCACACCTGCCAGGTGATCCTGCTGACCTCGCTAGTCTGGTTCCTGGTGGACGTGATGGTACTCATGTTCTATTCGGACTGCATCGGCGGCTCGGGTTGGAATTGTCCTGACACGAGGCCTGCCACCGACGAGTTTCCTCATCCCGAGGCGATCACCGCGGAAGTCGATCCAGTCACGGATGTCCGGAAACAGTATAAACAGTCCGAGTTGCACTTGTGGCGACCGGCAAAGGCCGTGCGAGATCACAAGGGCAGTCCTGGAGAGTCGGGCTCTGCAGTTCACATTCCTGCTGATCAGGAGGCGAAGCAGCAGGAACTCTTTAAGCTCAATCAGTTCAATTTGATGGCGAGTGACATGATTTCGCTGAATCGGTCCTTGAAGGATGTCCGATTGGAGGGCTGCAAAAACAAAAAGCATCCCGCCTATCTTCCACACACTAGCATTGTGATTGTCTTTCACAATGAAGCTTGGAGTACCTTGTTGCGGACGGTTTGGTCCGTTATTAACCGTTCTCCCAGAGCACTGCTCAAGGAAATTATTCTTGTTGATGACGCGAGTGAACGAGGTATGAAATTTCTGAATTTTATTCTTTTATTGTTTTATTGTTTTTGTTTGTTTTTTTTTTTCACCTCTTTTCAGGGCTCACAGTATTTTCAATATGTCTCTACTAGAGTTCTGAGTAACGGTAACGAGAATGAGAATCTTACCGAGAAATAAATTCTCGGAGAATTTATGAGAATCTCGGAATTTAGTTTAATTAATAGAAAATTGTATTTTTTCGTTAACTTTTCGGTTGAAAATTCAACTCTTTTTTTTTTTGTTTGAAATTTTGTCTTTTTTATTTTAAAGTTTACCTGTTTTAGCAGAAATTAAATCTTTTTTTTTTTGTGATAAAAATGCGACTGTTTGGTTAGAAATTAGGGACGACTGAAGAATCCCGAAAAATAAAATTCTCGATTAATCAAATTCGCGAATAATAAAATTGCCGAAAAATAAAAATACCGATTTGGAAAATTCCCAAATAATAAAATACACGAATAATAAAATTACCGAAAAATAAAAATACCGAATTGGAAAATTCACGAATAATGAAATTGCCGAAAAATAAAAATACCGAATTGGAAAATTCCCGAATTTTAACAATTAGAATTTTTTATAAATGCATACATCCATACGTGTGTATATATATATTAATTTAAAATTAAATTTTTGATAACGCTTTTTTTATTTTTTTTTCAAATTCTATGGCACATTTTCAAAAAAAGCGTCAAAATGTGAGTCATTATTTTTTCTTTCAATGTAGAATTAAATTTTTGTATCGCTTTCCTTATTTTTGAAAACTTGCGCTTGGA
>NC_046665.1:122001828-122010802 GCF_010883055.1 Belonocnema kinseyi | reverse complement strand
AAATAATTTCTGGTTGAAAGTTCAACAAAAAAAAATGTTTTTTTTTTTATTACAAATTCATATGTTTCAGTACAAAATAAATATTTTTTGGATAAAAATGCAACTATATCGTACAAAATTTAATTTATGTTTAAAATTTATATTTTAGTGTTGAAAAATGAACTAAAATATTTTCTGGATGAAAGTTCTAGTTATAAAAAAATTGGGCATTCTTTTTACAAATTCATCTCTTTTAGTACAAAATTTAATATTTTTTGTAAAGAAAAAGTCATATTTTTTGGGCTAAATATTCGTCTTTTTGGATTAAAATTTCAATTTTTTTGTAGAGAATTATTTCTTGTTTAAAAATTGATATTTTAATCGTGAAAACCGTTTTTGGAAAATTTATCTTTTTGATTTAAAACTTTATCTATTATAGAAGAAATTTCATTTTTTTTTAAAATGAAAATGCAACTTTTTGGTTAAAACTTATTCTTCTTTTCTTGACAATTCAACTAATTTGTTTAAAAGATTTGGTTAAAAGTTTAATTATCTTGTTGAAATTTAATTTTTTTGATTAAAAATTATACTACTTGGGTCAAATTTAAACTACATTGTGAAATTTTTCTTTATTGAAGTATTATTGAAGTATGTCTGGTTGAAAATGTTTAGTGGAAAATAATTCCTTTTTTTTTAGAATTCATTTTTTAACAGAAAATTGAACTTTTTAAGATTATATATTTTTTACTTAAAAATTCGGTTTTTTTTTTTGTAAACAAATTATTTTTTAGTTTCAAATGTCCTTTTTTTGCTTGAAAATGCATCAGTTTCGTGGAAAATTAATTTTTTGTTGAACAGTAATATTTTTTGTTTGAAAATTGAATTTTTGTAAAGAAAATTTGTCTTCTGGTTTGAAGGTTCAATAATTTAGATAAACTTTTATTTATTTTTTTATTGAAAAATCTTTATTTGTTGGAAATTCGTCTTTTTAGTTTTAAAATTTCTTTCTTTTGTTGTATAAATTTCATTCTTTTTAGATTAAAATATAAACTATGACACTTTTTCGTTGGAAATTTATCTTTTTAGGTTGAATATTCAACTATTATGATGTTAAAAATTCGATTATTTTGTTGAAAATTCCAGTATTTTGTTAAAAAGTTGTCTCTTAAAGTTTTAAACACTTTTTTTAAAATAAATTAATAAATGTGAAAATTTTAAATTTGTATATGAAACACTGTAATTCCTGGATATTGTCTGAACTAGAAAATAATATTTATATTCAACCGCTGATATAACCTGAACCATAAAAATATTATTAAAAATCATACATTCTTAAATTCTCTTAAATTCTTTTAAACTGCAAGATATTCATTTTTAACCAAATAGTTGAATTTTTAATTGAAAAAGATCAATTTTTAACCGAAAATAGAATAGTTGAACTTTCAGTTAAATTAATTAATTTTCGAACAAAATTTCGAAAGTTTTCAAATTTTAAACCAAAAAGATCAATTTGAAATCAAAAGTGAAATAATTAGATTTGCAACAAAAAAAGTTATACAAAGTAGTTAAATATTTTTAAAAAGTGATAAATTTTTGACTAAATTTATGAAATATTTCACTGGATTAGACAAAATTTCAGTAATTTAAGAGCCTTGAAAATACTCAAAATTATTGTGCAAATTGTAAAAAGTTTCCTTCAAATCTTCAAGATTATTTTTTGAAAAATTTTTTTAAACTTTTAAAACATTTTAAAATATTATTTTCAAAGAATCTTTCAAAATGAAAAATTATGTTTAATTTTATTACATTTTTTATAATTTATTATATTTAATTTAATTTTCCTAGGAATCTTAAGAAATTAATAATGAATTTTCCACTAAACATAATATATTTTCAACTAAAAACTAAATAGTACAATTTTAATTTAAAAAAAAATAATTTTGATGGAATAGATCAATTTTTAGTTAGTGTCAAATGAAATAATTAAATTTTGATTTGAAAAAAATTAATTTTCGACAAAAAAAAAAGAATATTGAACAATTAATTCATGAATTTTCATTTTAAAAAATTGTCAACAAAAAAATGTAGTTGTTTATATTTTATCAATAAAATTATTTAAAATAAAAAGCAGTTGAATTCGACGAACTAGATAAATTTTCGACCAAAAACAAAAGAATTAAATTTTCAGTCAAAACATTAATTTCCAACAAGAAAACGAATTTTCAACCAAATTTTTAAATCCAGTAACTTTCTAACATAAAAGTACTTTACAAAAAAAAAATATATATATATATATATTTATTTTCAACAATTTTAAAATGCTATCTTGAAGATTTGAATAATTACAAATTAAAAGCGTTTAAAGTTGAAAATTTTTTTGATAAAAACCATTTTTATTTAATACATAAACGAGACAAAATAAATACATTTTTTAATGGTTAAAAAAACAATTTTAAATCTGTTAAAAATTCAAGAATTTTCAGATTTTGACGTAAATTTAAACGGTATCAAATTTAAAGTTTGAATCATTATAAAAATGTGAACGTCTGACTAAAACTTTATTAACTATTTTCAACTTAAAAATAACTTCATAATAATATATTCCTAATTAAAGGATTTTATTAAATTTAAAATATTATTTCAGTCTAAAAAATGCAATTTTAAACCCATTCAATTTAAAAATTTTGAAATAAGAAAAAGATTATTTATTGAATTTTGAGCAATATTTGACTGTTCATTCAAGTCAAGTAAATTGAAACCAAATTTTCAAAAATAAACAATTTTAAACTAAATTGTTTGACATAGAAAGCCTTGGAATCGTCAAAATTTCGAAAAGCCTTTTTTAAAAATAAAATATGTATTTTGCAGATTTAAAAAAAAATACTGAAGCTTTTTAAGAATTATGAAAGGCTTCAAAAAGAATAACAAAACACTTTCTTAAGATTCCTAGAAAAATTGAAAACTACATTTTAATTTGAAAAAATAATCTTAAGCGAATATTCAAAAAGATTTAAAAATAGTTTTAAAATGGTCATAAATGAATCTGGAAAATTTTAAGGAATTGTTTTTAATTTTGCAGGATTTAAGAAAAAAATTTGAGAAGAATCGGAATATTTTAAAAGATTTTTAGAATCTCGGAAAAAATGTCAAAAATAATAAAAACATTTGAATATATTTAAAACAGCATGTAGATGTTTCAAGATTTTTAAATAAAATTTTAAAGTTTTTTAAGAACTTTTAAACTATTTAAAATGAAAATAATTTAACTTATAATTTAAAAAGTATTCATTCTATAAGAAAAATTTAATCTTTCAAATATTAATATTTCTATTTTAAAATTGCTTAAAATTATTTGCAGCTCAGTTTTTATTATTTCAAATGGAAAAAATATTAGCTTTAGAGTTAGAATTTTTTAATTTTTTTGGCCGTGAAAATATAAATTTTCATCTAAAATGATGAATCTTTAACTATAATAGTAGAGTTTTCAACAGCAAAAAATAAATTCTTAACAAAAATATTTAACTTTGAACCAATTTTTCGAATTTTAAACCACAAAGATAAATTTTTAATCAAAAATGAAATAATTAGATTTGCAACAAGTGTATACAAATCAGTTAAATATTAAACCAAATTGATGAATTTTCAACTAAAATTTTGGAATATTTAATTGGATTAGTTGAATTTCATCTTACAAAAACTGGTTTTTAACAAAAAATAAAAATAATTTTTATTTAAACAGATGAATTTATAACTATAAATAAATTTGGAAACAAAAGTGGAATATTTCGATTTGCAACAAAATCAAAAGTGGAGTAATTAGACTTACAATCAAACATAGAAACAATTTATTTACAAAATAGTGAAATATTCAACCAAAGTGATGAATTTTCAACAAACAATGATCAATTTTCTCTCATATAGTTGATTTTTTTAAACTAGAAAAGATAAATTTTCAATCAACGATGAAATAGTTAAATTTTCACTTAAAGAAATTAATTTTGAACCAAAAAAAAATAAACGAATTTTCAGAGAAATATTTATATTTTTAATCATAGTGATGAATTTTTAATTAACGTGATGAATTTTTAACAGCAGCAGTCGAATTTTCATTCAAAAACATGAATTTTTAAACAAACCGATTCATTTTTTACCAAAGAAAGATGAAATTTCTACAAAATAAATTTTCATTAAAGCATAGAATAGTTAAATTTAAAATTTTAATTTGCTATTAGCAAGTTAATAGTTAAACTTTTATTTTAAACAATAATAATTTGCAACTAAAAAGGTGAATTTTCATCTAAAACAATGAATTTTTATAATTATTATATTTTTTTTTACTGGAATAGTTGCATTTTTCAAATAAAAAATATCAGTTTTCAATCAAAAGTGTAATAATCAGATTTGCAAGCAAAAATTAAAAAAAATGTTATACAAAATAGTTAAATATTAAAGAAAAGTGATGAATTTTCAATTCAAATATTGAATCTGTAACTGGAAAAATTGAATTTTGAACAAAAACAGATTAATTTTCTACGAAAATATAAATTTTCAAGCAAAAATGAAATAGTTTTATTTTCAGTTAAAAACATTAATTTTTAACAAAGATAACGAATTTGCAATATATCTTATTTTTGTACCAAAAAAATGAATTTTCTACCAGAAAAAGATGAAATTTCAACAAAATAGATGATTTATCAACCATAAATTGCATATAGTTCAATTTTTCATTTAAAAAAATTAATTTTTAACCAAAGATATAAAATGTCAAGTAAAATTATAAAATATTCAACTGGATTAATCAAAGTTTATCTTTCAAACATTTATTTTCAACCAAGAAGATAAATGTTCCAACTAAAATGACAAGTCTTTAACTAAAATATATTTATCTTCCGAGAAATGACCGGAAATTTGAAATCATCCCGCGAATTGCCAGCTTGAAAATACAAAATTTCTCGATGAAGAGATTTTGATAGAAATGTCCAAAATTGTGAAAGATAGAAATTGATTGAAATTCTTAGTTGTGGTCCCTTCTTTACTGTGCTCCCTGAAATAGTTGAGTGGACAAATTTTGTAAATAAATTCCAAGATGTAACTGTGAAAATGTTTTTCGCAGAACATTTGAAGGAAGATTTGGAAGATTATGTAAAGACGTTACCCGTACCAACTTACGTATATCGTACGGAAAAACGGTCGGGACTAATTAGAGCTCGATTGCTTGGCGCAAAGCACGTGAAGGGGCAAGTAATTACGTTTTTGGACGCTCACTGTGAGTGCACCGAGGGCTGGCTGGAACCCCTTCTTGCCAGAATAGCTAACGACAGGACGACGGTAGTTTGTCCCATTATCGACGTAATTAGCGACGATACCTTTGAGTATATTACAGCCAGTGATATGACGTGGGGAGGCTTCAATTGGAAACTTAATTTTAGATGGTAAGTTCATTTGATAATCTTATAATCTTATATAATCCAATCCAATTATTAAAAAGCGCATGGCGCCATTTTCGATTATTTCTCGAAATAACTCGAAACAATTTGGTCTTATATAATCCAATCTAATTAATAATAAGCGCATGGCGCCATTTTCGATTATTTCTTGAAATTATCTAGAAATAACTCTTAAACACTTGGGTCTTATATAATTCAATCCAATCAAATTATTATAAAGCGCATGGCGCCATTTACGATTATTTTTTTAAATAACTCGAAACAATTTGGTCTTATATAATCCAATCCAATTATTAATAAGCGCATGGTGCCATTTTTGTTAATTTCTTGAAATTATCTCGAAATAACTCTAAACAATTGGGTCTTATATAATTCAATCCAATTATTAAAAAGCGCATGGCGCCATTTTCGATTATTTCTCGAAATTATCTAGAAATAACTCGAAACAATTTGGTCTTATATAATCCAATTGAATCCAATTATTAAAAGCGCATGGCGCCATTTTCGATTATTTTTTTTTAAGAACTCCAAACAATTTGTTCTTATATCATCCAATCCAAGCATTAATAAGCGCATGGCGCCATTTTCGATTATTTCTCGAAATTATCTAGAAATAACTCGAAACAATTTGGTCTTATATAATCCAATTGAATCCAATTATTAAAAAGCGCATGACGCTATTTTCTATTATTTTTTTTAATAAATCCAAACAATTTGTTCTTATATAATCCAATTAAATTCAGTCCAAGCATCAATAAGCGCATGGCGCCATTTTCGATTATTTCTCAAAATTATCTAGAAATAACTCGAAACAATTTGGTCTTATATAATCCAATTGAATCCAATTATTAATAAGCGCATGGCGCCATTTTAGATTATTTCTTGAAATTATCTAGAAATAACTCGAAACAATTTGGTCTTATATAATTCAATCCAATCCAATTATTAAAAAGCGCATGGCGCCATTTTCGATTATTTTTTAAAATAACTCCAAACAATTTGTTCTTATTTAATCCAATCCAAGCATTAATAAGCGTATGGCGCCATTTTCGATTATTTCTGGAAATTACCTCGAAATAACTCGAAACAATTTGGTCTCATATAATCCAATTGAATCTAACTATTAAAAAGCGCATGGCGCCATTGTAGATTATTTCTCAAAATTATCTGGAAATAACTCGAAACAATTTGGTCTTATATAATTCAATCCAATCCAATTATTAAAAAGCGCATGGCGCCATTTTCGATTATTTTTTTAAATAACTCCAAACAATTTGTTCTTATATAATCCAATTAAATTAAATCCAATCGTTAATAAGCGAATGGCGCCATTTTCTATTATTTCTCGAAATTATCTCGAAACAATTTGGTCTTATATAATCCAATCCAATTATTAATAAGCGCATGGTGCCATGTTCGTTAATTTCTTGAAATTATCTCGAAATAATTCTAAATAATTTGGTCTCATATAATCCAATTGAATCCAACTATTAAAAAGCGCATGGCGCCATTTTAGATTATTTCTCGAAATAACTCGAAACAATTTATTCTTATATAATTCAATCCAATTATTAAAAAGCATATGGCGCCATTTTCGATTATTTCTCAAAATTATTTCGAAATAATTCGAAACAATTTGGAACTATTCTTTTCGGGAAACCCGCGTTATTGTTGAAAATTCAATTTTTTAATGTGAAATTTGAAGAAATTTTAAAATTGAATTTACATTTATTGATCATTGAAGAAAATTGATAATGGAATTATCAACAGTAGAAAATAAAATAAATGATTTAAAATTGAAGAAAACTGAAAATTAATTGTTGAAAATTGAAGAAAATTTAAAATCGAATTTACAACTATTGATAATTGAAGAAAATTGATAATTGAATTGATAATTGGACAGTAGAAAATAAAATAAATGATTTAAAGTTGAAGAAAATTGAAAATTAATTGTTGATAATTCAATTTTCAAATTTGAAAATTGAAGAAAACTGAAAATTAATTGTTGACAATTTAATTTTCAAATTTTAAAATTGAAAAAAAATTTAAAATTGAAGAAAACTGAAAATTCAATTTTCAAATTTGAAATTTGAAGAAAATTTAAAATTGAATTTACAATTATTTGTCATTGAAGAAAATTGATAATTGAATTATCAACAGTAGAAAGTAAAATGGTTAAAAATTAAAGAAAATTGAAAATTAATTGTTGAAAATTAAATTTTTAAATTTGAAAATTGAAGAAAATTTAAAATCGAATTTACAATTATTGATCATTGAAGAAAATTGATAATTGAATTATCGACAGTAGAAAGTAAAATGGTTTAAAATTGAACAAAATTGAAAATTAATTGTTGAAAATTCAATTTTCAAATTTGAAAATTGAAGAAAACTGAAAATGAATTGTTGACAATTTAATTTTCAAATTTTAAAATTAAAGAAAATTTAAAATCGAATTTACAATTATTGATCATTGAAGAAAATTGATAATTGAATTATCGACAGTAGAAAGTAAAATGGTTTAAAATTGAAGAAAATTGAAAATTAATTGTTGAAAATTCAATTTTCAAATTTGAAATTTGAAGAAATTTTAAAATTGAATTTACAATTATTGATCATTGAAGAAAATTGATAATTGAATTATCGACAGTAGAAAGTAAAATGGTTTAAAATTGAAGAAAATTGAAAATTACTTGTTGAAAATTCAAATTTGAAAATTGAAGAAAACTGAAAATTAATTGTTGACAATTTAATTTTCAAATTTTAAAATTGAAGAAAACTGAAAATTCAATTTTCAAATTTGAAATTTGAAGAAAATTAAAAATTGAATTTATAAATTATTGATCATTGAAGAAAATTCATAATTGAATTATGAGCAGAAAAAAGTAAAATGGTTTAAAATTGAAAATTAATTGTTGAAAATTCAATTTTCAAAAATGAAAATTGAAGAAAATTTAAAATTGAATTTACAACTATTGATGATTGAAGAAAATTGATAATTGAATTATCAACAGTAGAAAGTAAAATGGTTTAAAATTGAAGAAAATTGAAAATTAATTGTTAAAAATTCAATTTTCAAATTTGAAAATTGAAGAAAACTGAAAATTAATTGTTGACAATTTAATTTTCAAATTTTAAAATTGAAGAAAATTTAAAATTGAAGAAAACTGAAAATTCAATTTTCAAATTTGAAATTTGAAGAAAATTAAAAAGTGAATTTATAAATTATTAATCTTCGAAGAAAATTGATCATTGAATTATCAACAGTAGAAAGTAAAATGGTTTAAAATTGAAGAAAATTGAAAATTAATTGTTGAAAATTCAATTTTCAAATTTGAAAATTGAAGAAAACTGAAAATTAATTGTTGAAAATTTAATTTTCAAATTTTCAAATTGAAAAAAAATTTAAAATTGAAGAAAACTGAAAATTCAATTTTCAAATTTGAAATTTGAAGAAAATTTAAAATTGAATTTACAATTATTGATCATTGAAGAAAATTTATGATTGAATTATCAACAGTAGAAAGTAAAATGGTTTAAAATTGAAGAAA
>NC_046665.1:121997886-122001728 GCF_010883055.1 Belonocnema kinseyi | reverse complement strand
AGAAAGTAAAATGGTTTAAAATTGAAGAAAATTGAAAATTAATTGTTGAAAATTCAATTTTCAAATTTGAAAATTGAAGAAAATTTAAAATTGAATTTACAACTATTGATGATTGAAGAAAATTGATAATTGAATTATCAACAGTAGAAAATAGAATGGTGTAAAATTGAAGAAAACTGCAAAATAATTGTTGAAAATTGAACTTAAAAATAATCCTTGAACTTTATAATTGATAAAATTTTTTTATTTTGCAGTTTATCTGCATTTCATTTTTTATTGTTCAATTGAAAAATGTTAGTACCTTCCATTTTGTATCTGTAAATTATTGAGCATTTCAAAACACAATTTTTCAATTGAAAAACTTTAAAACTTGAATTTCAAAAGTTTTAAATTTAACAGTTCAACTTTAAATCTTTTAATTTGTTGTTTATTGTTTATTGCTTGAAATGGAAAAATGCTTAGTATAGAGTGTAATTTTTCAAATTTCATTGACCGTGAAAATTGTTTTCGAAACGGATAAAAACCGGGCATTTTTTTTTTTTTTTTTTTAATTAAAATGGCGAATGACGGTGCGTGCGGTAAATTGTGTTTCAACAGGTACCGAGTTGCTCAAAGAGAAATGGAAAGGAGAAATGGAGACAGAACGGCACCTCTTCGTACGCCGACAATGGCTGGGGGATTGTTTTCCATCGACAAAGAGTACTTCTATCATTTGGGTGCATATGACGAGGGAATGGATATTTGGGGAGGAGAGAACCTCGAAATGAGTTTCCGGGTAAGCGTTTTGCATTTAAATTTTTATTTTTATTTCTATGTTTTATGCATCATTCTTATTCTCGTCTCGACGAACATTTTAAGCGGATTTTAGGAATATCTTTTGCTCAAATATGTGCCTCAAATTTATTCCATCCAATTTTCATTTTCATCATTTTTATTTATTTTTTTTCTTATACTAACAGAAATAAATCGCAATTTTACAGAAAATCGACTGCTTTCAATATCAAAATTGCAACAACAAATACTCTTAATTTCAAACTTTTATATATTCTGAAAAAAATTTCAAATATTATTTTAAATTTGAAAATTTTTTAACTTATTTTTTGAAATAAAATTTCGAAGAAATTTAAGATTTAAAAAAAAAAATTTACAATAAGAATAATTTCATTTTTAATTTGAACAGGAAATTTTTAATTTCTTACAAATTTGTAGTTGGAATTGGAATTTATCCAGAATAATAATAATTCTGACATGGAAGCGGGAATTTTTAAATTAAAAAAAATTCCAAGCTTGTACTGCACATTTTCGAAAAGGAAAAAAAATCTGAATTCTAACAGGAATTTTTTCTTGGAACAGGGAATTTTTTAATTTAAATAAATTCCGAGTTCGAACAGGGAATTTCTTTAAAGAATGAATTCTAATTTTAAGTTAATACAGGATATTTTCGAAAAAATTAAAATTATGAATTTTTTCGGTACACTCACTTTGTTTAAATTATTTGAAATAATTTCAAGATCTAAATTTAATTTGAATCATTTTTAAACTTGTCAATATTTCTTGAAATTACTCTAATTTTTTCTATTAATAATAAGTGTTTAATTGTTATTATAACAATAAGAACAAAATATTCTTAATTTCAAGCTTTTATAAATTAAAAGTTTCGACTTTTGAAATTGAGTAATTTTAATTTCAGGTTAAATTGAGCAATTGGAATGACCGGGAATTAATTTTAAATTAATTTATTTTAAAAGTTATGCAGAAGTTCTGAAAAATTTTCAAATATTATTTTAAATTTGAAAAAATTGTTAACTTATAGTTTATGAACTTTTGAGTTAAAATTTTTCTAGCTTAAATTTTAAATGCTTCAATTTTTTTGACATTAAATGGAAAAAAGTTTAGAATAGATTTTTTAAAATTTTATTGATCCGGAAAAATGTTTGCGAACCGGGAACAAAGGGGATTTTTTTCGATTAAAATAACCACCCTGTTTTTTTACTAGGGTTCGAGCGTAGTAATATTTTTTAAACATAATTTTAACATATTTGAATAATTTGTAATAGTTTCAATAATTTTGTTTTTTATCGAGTTTTGTACTGTCAGCCTTTATTTATAAATTGAAAGGTTATTATTATTAATTTTATTTATTTATCTTATTACGTAGATTTTTATTTGAAATTATTCTATTTGCAAATTACAATGTTTTTAATTGAAAATCGTTAAATTTCAAATGTTTTTAATTTTTTAAATTTACAATTATTCAAAGTATTATTTAAAAGATATGTTTCATTTCAAAAATTAAGAATTAAAACTTGCTGAAACCGATGCTTTCAAAATTACTTTAAATTTTCTGTTTTCAAAAGTAAAGAATATTAAAATTCGGCATTGCAAAGTAATTTTTTTTTAATTTAAAAAATAATTTTAATAATCCAACCGGGCTGGAAATTCTTTCATTTCAGTTTTTTTTAATGAAATTTATTTATTAATAATGTAAATACTTAAACGATTTTTTAATTAAATAAAAAAATTTTTAAACTGAACGTTAACAACATTTTTTTGATTGTATAATTTAAATTTAATTCGCTTGAAATTAATAAATGTCAAATTGTGCCTGAACCTTTCAAAAATTCACCAATTTCAAATTGAATTGCACAATTATTCTGAAATTACAACCATTCACATTTAAATAAATTATTCAATTATTGAATTTTCCTATTTGAAATAGTTCAGTTCTGAATTATTTTTATTCTAATTTATACCATTTTTAATGTTTTAATTTGAAATTGTCTAATTATGCAGATTTTGATTTTGGATTATTCGATTTATTCCATTTTTTTATTAACTAAAATTTAAAATTCAATATTCTCGAACAGTTTGCTCTTTTTCGCCCTTTCTTTTTTAATATGTAATTTTGTTTTTAACTATTTAAATGGTTACTTGATAAATTGATTTTTTTTTAATTTGCAACAATTGAATTTTCAACTATTTGAAATTCATATATCAATTTTCGTTTACTTTCAAGAGTTGAAATTTCAACATTTTTCAACTGGAACTTTCTTCAATTTTCAAGAGTTTAAAATTCAATTGGTTAAAATGAAAAAAAAAACAACTGAAAATTCAGTTGTTGAAAATTAGAAAAAATGGAATTTTCGAAGAAAATTTATAATTGAATTACCAAATGCAGAAAATTCAACTGTTGGAAATTAAAAATAATTCAAAATTTAATTATGACCTGCTGAAAATTAAAGAAAAATGAAAGTGTAATTCTTGAAAATTGAAGAAAATAGATAATTGAATCATGAATACTAAAAAATACAAATGTTTAAAATTGAAAAAAAAACACTGAAAATTCAGTTGTTGAAAATTGGAGAAAATTGAATTTTCTACTAATGAAAATTGAAGAGAATTCATAATTGAATTGTCAAAAGTAGAAAACCTAACTGTTGTAAATTTAAAATAATTGAAAATTGAATTTTCAACTGATAAAAATGGAAGAAAATTCATAATTAAAATATTAAAAATAATTGAAAATTGATTTTTCAACTGCTAAAAATTGAAGAAAATTCATAATTGAATTGTCAAAAGTAGAAAATTTAACTGTTGGGAATTTAAAATAATTGAAAATTGAATTCTTACCTGCTGAAAATTTAAGAATATTTAAGAAAAATGAAAATTTAATTCTTGAAAATTGAAGAAAATTGTTAATTGTATTATGAACAGTAGAAAATAAAAATGTTTAAAATCGAAAAAAAAAACTGAAAATTTAGTTGTTGAAAATTGGAGAAAATTGAATTTTCTACTGATGAAAATTAAAGAGAATTCATAATTGAATTGTCAAAAGCAGAAAA